>NC_012875.2:36891549-37115419 GCF_000003195.3 Sorghum bicolor
GGTGTGATCATAAAGTGTGTCTACAGTCAGTCTAGTTTAGAAGTAAACAAAATTTAAAAAATATTAAAAGTTTTAGTCTTGGAGATGATGAATAGTTGCCCTACAGTAATTCCTTTCAAGTGCCTAGTTTCAACCATGAATTCTTCTGAGTCTTAGACATGACCACTTTAATATAAGAATTACTCTGAACCTAAAATTTGTGGAGGCATATGTTTAAGTTGAGTCTAGGTAATTGATTGATATTACACATGAAGGTCTAAGCTGCTATTTATCTTATTCCTAGCACTACTAAGTTCTGGAATTTATTTTCAAAAAAAAACCCAAAAATCTTACATGATGAGCTCTTGTATGACACTATAGAAATGTGTTCATCAATGACGAATCACTAATGACGCTTACTATTTTCGTCATAGATTGTTGGCAAGAGTGGGTCCCATGGGCATGATGTGGCACCATGGTGGCACCTGTTGGTCCCACGTCGTTGACGTGGCGTCATGGTCCCACAAGTGGGTCCCTATCGGTAGGTCCCACCATCATGACATGGCGCCCTAGTCCCTCCGGCGGGTCCAACCGTCATGACATGGCGTCGTGGTCCCACCGATGGGTCCCACCCTGTTGACGTGTCCAACCGTCATGACATGGCACCGTGGTCCCATCGATGGGTCCCACCCTATTGACGTGGCAACAGGATTCCACCAGCGGTCCCTACCTCGCTGACGTGGTGGCATGGTCCCGCCATCGGGCTCCACGTCTGATGTGGCCATGCGGTGCTGAATCCTCATGGTACTGATAGATAGTGCAGTGCAAGTGCCTTTATGCTCTGCTTACATGTCAGTTAAGGCTATGCTATCCTTAAAATTTTCAAAATCAGTCAAATAAGCTTTAAGTAGTTTTGGACGGTGGTTTTGTCTCTTTTTTTATTTCTGTTGAATCCTTGAAAAATCATAGTAAATAGAAAAATTATAAAAATAGAAAATTTAGTTTTGTTGAACTCCACATAAGTAGATCTATATAGTGAATATATATTATGGTATGATTTAATATAAACTTTTTGTTGTAGTTTTAGGTCTATGTTTTTTTATAATTAATTTGAAAGGCACCAAAACTTAGTGACATAAGTAAATATATGTCATAAAAAATGCCTTAATGCTAGTCTAATTGTATGTGATGACAATACTCGCCATGTCATAAAGTGTACTTCGTAAGGATCGTGTGTCATAATTTTTTTTTGTTGAGTTTGTAATATTGTTGTCCATGGTGGCATGTGGGTCTAACCATCAAGACGGGTCCAGTAACACTGTAGGTGTTGATCAATTAATCTTGTCCATAATCCTATTTCATTCTACTAATTGATAAGTCAAATAAATCAAGATACATATAAAATATGTAAATAATATTTATTTTTAATTATTTCAAATATTAAATAATTGTACACCTATACGATATGAAGAACAATAAATAAATATTGTCATAATATATGTGTGGGGTTGAGTTAGGTATTAAAATGATAATTAGATATTAATATATTTATATGTACACATATTATATATATAATAATATAATTAAATATGAATATATTTATATATAAAAAATTTAAGTTTGAGTAAGTGGTCTCTTTATTTTTTTATATATACTCAGTGATGCGTGTAAAGCATACACGTCATGATCCCTTTATTTTGGATCCGAAAAAATTATGAAGTCCCATTAACTACGAGTTCGCATCCGTCTTTCCCTCCCCACCTCCCGTACGTCTCCCTGAGTCCCTTCCTCTCCTCTTCTCTCCAATCCTCTTCTCTATGCTAGGGTTAGCCGCTGCTGCCGCCGCCGCCGTCCGTCATCAACTCGCAACTACAGCCCCAGGTCGTATGCTGTCGCCCATAGCACGAATCCTCGACGGGGGCACCAGCTCCGACGGCAGCGAGTCCCCTGCGCCGAGGGCGGCGACACAGCAGCAACGCGCCGCGCCTCCCCTCCTGGACCCCTAGGCGCTCTCCTCCACCAACTCAGAGGCGCCTCATGTCATTTCCTCTCTCTCTCTCTCTCTCTCTCCTCTCTCTCATCCCCCCAAATCAGAGGGTAGCGGCGGTGGCTCCCCTGACCACGGCGTGGATCTGCATCAGGCGGCCATGCAAGCGCCTCCTCACCGACCGGCGGCAGCGCAGGCGCACCCTCTCCGACGCACTGAAATTCGCTGGCGAGTACGAGCCATTCACCCTTACGAACAGAGATGAGTTTCTTCTTCTCCTTTCGATCCACTTTTATTCAGCCCCTTCCCCCTCCGAAGTCCCCTCTTTTTATTTTTTTCCTTGTTTGTCTTCATTTCTCCCTGCCGTAAGTAGATGTAGACATGCAGCATCCAGCAGTTCTAGTGCTAGTCCTGCTCTTTCATGGCCGCCTGATTACTGTAGTCCCCATCCATGGCCGCCTGGTTATGCAGTTCACTGCTATTCTTGGCGGATGGTGTGAATGGACATGCAGCCTCTCCACTCAATCTTTAGCCGATGGCCCTTTGGATTAGGATTCTTTGTATCATAAATATGTTTGGATTTAGTTACCAGTACTTCCCTAGTTTTGTATCACGTTTTCTGAAAATCATCCTTACCAGATTCTAAAAGCTAGTTCTATCAGTGTGCATGGTTTTAGCAATTTTGTTAATAGTGCCAGAACCAATATTCTAAATGATACCGTATTTTAGATCCAGCACAATACATGCTCCTGTGCATGCTACTTAATTATTATAACTTTGTTTGTCGTAAATCAGAGAGGAGTTTATGATATTTTTTTTGCCTGAATCAGAGTCACAAGTTTAGGAAGACCATGGATTTTTTATGGTAATTTTACCAGATAAGTTAGTTAATAGGTTACCTGAATCAGTATGTTTTATTTTGCCGGTACAGGAACTCTTATAGTGTTTGGCACACTTTTTTCACTTAATCCAGACCCACGTTGACAACGTCACACCCCGGATGCTACAAATGACCTGACAGAGGGCATACTCTCCTAGAGTTTTGCCCTAACTCATGATGCCAAAAATCTGTTAAATATGCCCTCTGTGCCGGATTGTTATTAGGAATACTGGGTGTGACATTGTCGTGATGAAGCTATCAGAGATGTACTTTTCTGCAGAATGATTTCTTGTTTCGATGACTTTATCATGTAAATGTAAATATGTCAGATATCAGCTTACTGATTCCACCTTTCTACTCACCATTTCTTTGGCATTGGAATCAGGCAGCAAGAGATTTTAGCTTATTGATTTGGCAGTATAATTTATTTCTTGCATAGTGCAGATTAAAACCAGTATAATTTATTCTCTTGGTGTGCTCTCACTTACTCATAGTCGCATTTTCAGTTCATTAGAGCAGCCCCTCTAGGCACGGGCGATATGGTTACCACGTCAATCTCAGCAGCAAAATGGTGAGCAAAGGGCTTCCGGCTAGTGACACAACAAGAGGTCACTATCTCTCGAGTTTACCGATTTTGGACAGAAAAGCTATGCTAAATTCCATTGTGGTAACTTGAGGATGCCATTGTCATAAATTAGATATGCTACTGTGGTACCTCGTGTTGTGGTAAATGTCAGGGGGGGTATTTCTTCATAAATTGTAGTATGTCATTTGTGGTACCTCGCTTGTATAAATGTTAAATGATATATTGTGGTATTCCTTCAGAGGTAGTATTTTAATAAAATTAATACACCATTACAGTAACTCTTTTATTTAGAGTTACTACATTTTGAATGCAAACTCTTGCTCGGAACTGTCTGTGTGACTGACCTTTAGTCATCTGCACTCCTGATGTATTATGTTGCTTGTTGATTTTCTATGATTCCTTGCTGACTGAAATTTGTTAATTTTTTATGCAGGATACAGCCATGGATATCACTCAGGTTCTGCTAGATGCTCAATCTCCAGATGCTAACCTTCGAACAGTAGCAGAAAGCAACCTCACACAGTTCCAGGAGCAGAAGCTTTAAGCTACGCTCAACTGTCTGTGTGACTCAGATTTGATGCAAACCGTGTTATAAAAAAAGACATGTTGTAATTTGTTCATTTCAAATCAATGTCTGTTCCAATCTATGTGTCCTATCACTATTGATTATACTTCTATTCTGTACAGGTACTACTTTCTCAACTTGGGTAGCAGCAACAATAAGATCTGAAGCTTTATGTACAAGTACCTGCAGATGGTTTTGCTGTGATCTTAGTGGCAAATTGTTGTGATATTCACTGAACAGAAATGGCAGTGCTGTTGCTGGTGGTTGCCTGTGGCCCTAGTTTAGTAGTGTTACTGTTGCTAGTGGTTGCCTATGGCCCTAGTTTAGTAGTGTTACTGTGAATTTGGTTGAGTTGTGAGTCAAGTACTGATGTTAAGTACTGATGTCCCAAGTTATCTTGCTACTGATGTCAAGTTAGTTGTGAGTCAAGTAATGATGTTAAGTGAGTTATGCAATAACTTATGTTGCCACTTTGTGGAATCTTTTAGTCATTTCAATGTTATTAAAAAAATGTATTTTTCATTCCTGTGATAAAGAGTTCACTTCTGTGATGATTTTATTTTATGTTCTGTGACGATCGCATAATATGATCTGTGACGAAAATGAGAACAAATCACAGGATGCCACGTGGCAGCAAACAAAGCCGACACGTGTCACACGCCACATCAGCAAGTAGCCATATCAGCACGACACGTGTCGTTTGCCACGTCAGCATGACTCGTGTTAGGTGCCACGTCAGCGTGACACATGTCGGGCTCCACGTCAGCACGACACGTGTCATGCCACGTGGCCTGCCACGTTAGCAGACATGTCAGCTGCCAGCGTGGCAAATGTCGTCTGTTGGCTAACGAGACAGCATGTTATGACGAAAGCAACGTACACCCATGATGAAACTATTTTGTCATAGAATGGATTCACTTCTATGATGGTACGTCTTTCGTCATAGATTGAATGCACATCTATGACGAAATTATGCATTTCATCATGGAAGTCAATCTATGACGCTCATTCCATGACGAACGAAATTATGCATTCCAGATGAAGTTTAGTGACGATGTTGGAGTTTTCTGTGACGAAAGTGGAACATCATTGATGAGCAGATGTCTAGTAGTGATAAAGATTAAATTCCTACCAAAGCCATATATGATACATTTAGAGTTAGGAAAATTTTTGCACATTCATGTTGCTTGCTTTACATTGAGTTTAGTCAACCTTTGGAGTATACCTTATGAGAGTCTTGTCATGCTTTTAAAATTAAGATCACTTACGAACTCCACCCACATATGCATTACTCCTACTCTGGGATGTAAGCACAATCATTTTCACCATCATCCAGATCCACCTTAAAAATGTTCTGTCTCCTACACTAGGAGTAAACACCCAAAAATATACCCTAAAGGACAGCCTCCATTTAATTGCTCTATGTTCTTATCATTATCTCTCCAATTATTTATATTCAAAGGATGCATGTGGCTATGCAAAATTATAAAAAAAAGAAAGAAAAAAAGAGGAGTAAAAGATGGACAAGTGTCCCAGCAATTAAAACAATGGGTACATCGATGCCCGCCTCCCAGTAAAAAAAAGAGAGAGAGAGAAAGAGAGAATAAAAATAACCCATGTTTCCGTGCGAAAAGTTCTAAGTTTTAAAGGAGGGAGTAATTTTCAAAGAGCAAAAGTAGAAATAGGATTAGCTACTAAATACTATATATGCACCTATCCACCATATTCCATACACACGCACATCTTGATTTGATTGTATGTCTTGATTCTCTGTGGATCCAGTGTTTGACTTTATAATATATGAATTGCACGTATGCTCATCCTTGTTATTGTCACTCCTATAAGCTCCACTATATATATATCCTTAGTTGTAGGAAGGCATAACCTCATTAATGCCTCAGTGAGATCCATAAATACTATATAATAAGAGACTTGAGGGTGTCATACAATTAAGCTCTGAGTTTTTTTTTGAAAGCTTGCAAAACTCCAGAATATTGGTGCCGTGAAGAATTTGAGACATAGTGCCCGACTTGATTGTTTTATCACTCAATTACTCAAGACTTATGAAAAGTTGTAAAGCTCCATGGTTAAAGGTAAAATAGGTAAGTTGGAGAGATAGACCGGAGGAAAATTTATGTTTAAAAGCAAGTAAGTAGGCTTGGGTTGTTTGCCAAGGGACTGGCAAAAGGTAAGCTTGGGGGAATTGTTGACGGTCAATAACGTCAACTTTTATTAGAACTTTAAACCCGAAGGAGAACATGAATACACACTAGTATAAGGTTTAAACTAACAATTTCCACGAGTTTTGCATATTCTGTGTTTTCCAGGGTTTATTTAATAGAGAGCTGAAAAGAGGGATTCTAGTGCATATTTACCACGAAACTCATCCACGCCGGAAAATATCATGAGAAGACTCAGGAAGGGTCTAGAAGACACTCGAAGAAACGAGAGCCGTGGAGGAGGAAAACTGGGGCCGGCCGGCCCCACCCTGTGGCCGATCAGCGCCCTACTGTGCCCGATGCCCGCTGGCTTCTAGAGTCTTCCTCCCACGCCTCCTTGGAAGCCAAGCAAAGTATCCCTCCGTTGATTTTAAGTCAGTTTGATCTGACGATGTACACAAGATGAAGACTCAGATCGCTAACGTGACGGTTCCTTGCCCCCTACTCCACCTCGGCCTATATAATGATGCCCAAGGCTCCCCCCAAGAGGTATTCTACACCCCGGTGCTTCATATTCTCTACATAATTAGGGTTAGGGTGCCTCTAGTTGTTCTAGATCTAGTTCATCTAGTTCTAGTTCATCTAGATGTAGCAATTAGGAGAGACTAGTTCTTCTAGATCTAGTCTTGCTTAGAGATTAGAGAGATTAAGTATAGGAGTAGAGATTTTGGAGGAGTTATGGCCTGTTGGTGCTTCTTCGTGGTTGTATTCTTTGGGATTCAGTTCCCTCGCCTAGAGCTACATTCTGAGGTACTCTTTGTACTTACCCATCTAGTTTAAGTAAGCAACTTGTTCTTATTTGTTGTTTGGTTCACAACTCATATTGGGTGCTTTGATCTTGGTCATTACTTGGTTGAAGTAGTATTTCGTAGTGTAGGTGTGGTGCCTAGGCTAGGGTTACTTGTGAATGTCCCCTGATCAGCCGGACAGTGGTAGTTCGCGTAGGTGACAGCTGCATTGATTCCTCTATAGTCCACTTCCTGTTGATAGATTGATAGGCTTATAGGTGCCTGATAGGGGGTTACTCTGGTTCTCCCCCTATTCGGGTTACTTGCCTGATAAGACGATATTATACAAAGTTTACCGAAGTCGGAACAAGAGTGCATTAGTATTTCCTTTTTCTTGATATGATCTAGCCTAATTGTAGGGTTAAGTCTATATACTTTGTCATCATCACAACTATTCCCTATGGATACGATATTTAAAACCTCCGGGTAAAATATGACACTGGTTGATATCTGTGCACTTGCGGATAATCCTACTTAAAATCTATTTAAATGGAGTGCAGTTAATTTATACCAACAAACCTCCTAGCCAAATCAAAGAACAAAGGTGACATCATCATCACTAGAGGTATGCAGCTAACAAGGCTCAAAATATAGAGATACACAAGAGCGGAAGAAGAAGTCCACTTCGAAGGACTAAAAATATCGAACCCTCGCCGTAAGGTAACATCGTTAGTTATCTATATCTACTTCCTTACATTGTATGAGTTAATTTCTCTTTAGTATGTTTACTTTTCTATATTGGCAATGCATAGAAATAACAAAATTAAATAGTCTCACATTAGGCTATATTCATGCATCTTAGAAAAAATATTAAGCTCCATATGAAACCCTTGTAGTGTAAAAGCTGTAGGAGTTCTCACTGTATTTGTACTTTATGCATATAAACCCATAAAATCCAAAAATATTAACTGAGCAACTGTTGTCTTCAAAATACTTTGAAACCACCACAACACCCAATCCTCTAAAAATGGTAATCATTAACGTTTTATCCTAATACCGTTCCACAAGTTTTGGTGTTTTGTGAGAGATTTCTGTAGGTTGACTCCAAGAGCCTGCTTACTTAAGAATCTTCATCTTCATCACTTGAAGTACACCTTTTTTCCATACAGCTGACCCATGTATGAATGAAATAACTTCTAGTGTGATGAGATTGAAGTATACGAGGCAACACTTGCTCTTATAAACATGAGCGCCTCCATGAGGACCACTCAGTTTCAATAAGGGAGAAAGAGAATAAAGCCGAAGAGCTGGAGCCAAAAAAGAGAGAAGCAAAAGAGACAGGAGCGAGATGGAAGAAGGCACGTGCGACATCACCTCGAAATAGGTAGTTGACTGAGGTTACCTTAGACGATGAACCCATTCAGTAAGTGTTCTCCTCTATCTAAGTCCTGTCGGTAGACTTTAAATTCCGTACCCTAGCCCTAAGGTTAGAATGGTAGTTGTCTCTTTAAATGCATTTGTAATTTATTTAGTAGCATAATTTTTTTACACACTAAAAGATATAAAAACAACAAAAATATTTACTGCATTACTCATGGCATCACAAGCCCCATGTGGATACCCTATGGAATTTTCCAAAGGAACATCCGCTGTGGTGGCATAAAATAAAAATGACAAAAAATAGCATTTAAATTCCTACATCATAAATAGAAAATTCAAAAAAGAGAGAAAATTGAAATCTTGTTTAAATTATACAACATTAAAGCTAGCTCTTAAAGGTGATCAATTACTCTTTGGCTGACCGCTAACCTATTAACAAATTCGAGCCTCGAATTTTGGTTTTCTTTTCAGAGTAATTATGCAGGAACAACACTATGACAAGGGGAGAGTCTATTAGTGGCACCCACCTAGAGCGCTGCCGGTTAGCTCACTCTGAAGATCATCAACACCAACTATTGCAAACATCTAGCTTGGGGGAGGAGCATCCCCTAGTTATCAGGTAACTATACCTAGGCGACTATCGGGTCTATTTTATACAGCCATAAAATACCAAAAATATGTGAGCACATGAAGGTTCACAATAGTATCATAAGAAAATATAAAAATACCAAAAATATATGGGCACACGAAGGTCCATGTCTTTAGAGTCTCCTAAGTCCAATAGAAATGAACAAAAAACCAAGCAAAATACATATTTATATATTAAGGTGTGATCATAGAGTGTGTCCACAGTCAGTCTAGTTTAGAGTCAAATAAAAATTAGAGAATATTAAAATTTTATCTTGGAGATGATGAATAGTTGCCCTACAGTAATTCCTTTCAAGTGCCTAATTTTCAACCATGAATTCTCCTGAGTCTTAGACATGACCACTTTAATATAAGAATTTACTCTGAACCTAAAATTTGTGGAGGTATATGTTTAAGTTGAGTCTAGGTAATTGATTGATATTATACATGAAGGTTTAAGCTGCTATTTATCTTATTCCTAGCACTACTAAGTTCTGGAATTTATTTTCAAAAAAAAAACCCAAAAATCTTACATGATGAGCTCTTGTATGATAAAGATTAAATTCCTACCAAAGCCATATATGATACATTTAGAGTTAGGAAAATTTTTGCACATTCATGCTGCTTGCTTTACATTGAGTTTAGTCAACCTTTGGAGTATACCTTATGAGAGTCTTGTAATACTTTTAAAATTAAGATCACTTACGAACTCCACCCACATATGCATTACTCCTACTCTGGGATGTAAGCACAATCATTTTCACCATCATCTAGATCCACCTTAAAAATGTTCTTTCTCCTACACTAGGAGTAAACACCCAAAAATATACCCTATAGGACAGCCCCCATTTAATTGCTCTAAGTTCTTATCATTATCTCTCCAATTATTTATATTCAAAGGATGCATGTGGCTATGCAAAAGTATAAAAAAAGAAAGAAAAGTGGGAGTAAAATATGGACAAGTGTCCCAGCAATTAAAACAATGGGTACATCGATGCCCGCCTCCCAGTAAAAAAGAGAGAGAGAGAGAGAATAAAAATAGCCCATGTTTCCCTACGAAAAGTTCTAAGTTTTAAAGGAGGGAGTAATTTTCAAAGAGCAAAAGTAGAAATAGGATTAGCTACTAAATACTATATATGCACCTATCCACCATATTCCATACACACACATCTTGATTTGATTGTATGTCTTGATTCTCTGTGGATCCAGTGTTTGACTTTATAATATATGAATTGCAAGTATGCTCATCTTTGTTATTGTCACTCCTACAAGCTCCACTATATATATATATATATCCTTAGTTGTAGGAAGGCATAACCTCATTAATACCTCAGTGAGATCCATAAATACTATATAATAAGAGACTTGAGGGTGTCATACAATTAAGCTCTGAGTTTTTTTCGAAAACTTGCAAAACTCCGGAATATTGGTACTGTGAAGAATTTGAGACATAGTGCCCATCTTGATTGTTTTATAAATCAATTACTCAAGACTTATGAAAAGTTGTAAAGCTCCATGGTTAAAGGTAAAATGGGTAAGTTGGAGAGATAGACCGGAGGAAAATTTATGTTTAAAAGCAAGTGTACTTAAAAGAAATGAAAGTATTGTAGCAACTCCTAATCCA
The DNA here is from genome assembly GCF_000003195.3 of Sorghum bicolor. NCBI lineage: Eukaryota > Viridiplantae > Streptophyta > Magnoliopsida > Poales > Poaceae > Sorghum > Sorghum bicolor. The sequence goes on from NC_012875.2 coordinate 36,902,125, forward strand.
AGTTTATTAAGTAGGCTTGGGTTGTTTGCCAAGGGACTGGCAAAAGATAAGCTTGGGGGTATTGTTGACGGTCGATAACGTCAATATTTATTAGAACTTACCCGCAAGTAAACACACTATTCTAGGGTTTTATCTAACAATTTCCACAAGTTTTGCATATTTTGTATTTTCCCGGGTGAATTTCAGGAAAGCTAAAAAGATGGATTCTAGTGCATAATTTACCACGAAACTTACCCACGACAGAAAACATCATCATCAGGCTCAGGAAGGGTCTACAAGACACCCGAAGGAACGAGACCCGCAGAGGAGAAAAGGTGGGGCCGGCCAGCCCCACCCTAGGGCCGGTCGGCACCCTATTTCGCTTGATGGCCGCCGCCTTCTAGATTCTTCCTCCTATGCCTCCTTGGAAGCCAAGCAAAGTATCCCTCTGTCAATTTTAAGTCGGTCTGATCCGACAGTGCACACAAGATGAAGACGTGGATCGCTGACGTGGCGTTTCCTTGCCCCTACTCCACCTCGGCATATAATGATGCCCAAGGATACCTCCTAGAGGCATTCTACACCCCATTGCTTCATATTCTTAACATAATTAGGGTTAGGGTCCCTCTAGTTGATCTAGTTCTAGTTCATCTGGATCTAGTTCATCTAGATGTAGCAATTAGGAGAGACTAGTTCTTCTAGACCTAGTGTTGTTTAGAGATTTGAGTGATTGAGTAGAGGAGTAGAGATTCTAGAGGGGTTCCGGCATGTCGGGGCTTCTTCATGGCTATATTTGTCTGGATCCAGTTCCCTTGCCCGGAGCTGCGTTCTGAGGTACTTTTGTACTTACCATTCCGATTTAAGTAAGCAACTTGTTGTTATTTGTTCTTTGGTTCACAACTCATATTGAGTGCTTTGATCTTGGTAATTACTTGGTTGAAGTAGTATTTCATAGTGTAGGCATGGTGCCTAGGCTAGGTTTACTTGTGGATATCCCCTGATCAGCCGGACAGTGGTAGTTTGCGTAGGTGACATGTATGTTGATTCCTCTATAGTCCACTCCCCGTTGATAGTACTAATAGGCTTATAGGTCCCTGGTAGGTGATTACTCTGTTTCTTCTCCTATTCGGGTTACTTGCCCGATAAGACGATATTATACAAAGTTTACCGAAGTCAGAACCAGAGTGCATTAGCTATTTCCTTTTTCTTGATATGATCTAGCCTAATTGTAGGGTTAAGTCTATATACTTGGTCATCATCACAGTTGTTCCCTGTGGATACGATATTTAAAACCTCCGGGTAAAATGTGACACTGGTATGATATCTGTGCGCTTCCGAATAATCCTACTTAAAACATTTAATGGAGTGCAGTTAATTTATACCAACAAGCATTTTTGGCGCCATTGCCAGGGATAGGGTTTATCTCTATTTTTAGTTATGACAATAGAAGTGTCAACATATGGATTTTTTCCTCTACACCTCGATAAGTGTGAGCTGTGAGAGCATGATCAGATACACTGCTGATCTAGGGAAGTGCTTCTGGGTGCTATGTCCTATGCATATATTTTGGGTGTTTATAGAAAAGTACCACTTGGTGGGTGATTCCGTCCTTAGAGGCGATGCCATCATTAGGGTGATGATATGGGTATTAGCACTACACATACAAGTACAGGGTACGTGTGGTGGGGTGCTTAGATTTTATTTACCATCTTACATGTTTCATACTGTGGTTGGGAAATGAATTTTCTGCAAGTACACTAACCATGTTCCTAAGTAGAATGAGTAGTTACGTATATGAGAGGATGTTGTATGCCACCGTATATATCGCTAGTATTAACTTTTGTTCCTAGGTTTGTGAGATCATAAGAAACGTGCATGCATCATGTTCATTTCATGTCATTACATAGTCTCTCCCCTTATAATTTAACTTGTCACATTTGGATAAAAATTATAAAGTAATCCTCAGTCTCACCTAAAGTGTCCCCTTGCAATAGATGGCTCGCACCAGGCGCACCGCTCACAAGTCCACTAGATGGAGAGTTCCTCGCCACCAGTTAGCTCCGTGGGACTCTCACCGTAGGAGCAAGTTCCTAGGGGAATTTGGCATGCCTACATTACTTTAGAGGGTGCTAAGTGCAATGGGGTATCTAGAAGGAAGGGAGCCTCGCTACTACTGGAGCTGGGAGCAGTTGGGTGATCGGACCCTGGTTGGTGTTTAGGCAGTGGTTCCCACTAGTGGTAGTGAACCCAACTAGGGTGGCTAGGTTTTTGAGTCTAGCGGTAGTACTCCTTTCGAGTGTGCTAGCAGGGCTGCCTTCACAAGTGCTTAGAGACCTAATGGAGAGGTATCCGTAGGAGTTAGCTCACGCCTCCGCTAGTGTATTTCCCAAGGGTGATAACTACACCTCGGAGTGGGATTAGTCCGAGGGTAGTGCCTTAGAGAGAAGTGTGGATGAAGATCAGCACATTGATAGTTAAGCTATGAGTGCTATGTGCTCCATGATGAAGACCTACGGTGGTCTAGAGCGTAGTTTGGGATATTTGGTTGGATCTTTGCTGAGAGTCCAAGACGAGAAGTGTCAGCTACAGCGTGACTTTGACAGTGAGGTCAAGAGGTTGCAGGCCAAGCTTGCATGCTTGACCATTGGAGAGACCAGGTAGTTCAAAGGAGTAGTGTGTTGAGTTAGGATATGCTAGCAGCACGAGAGCATTGGGATAGGTTGGTGGCAGCCAATAGAGATAGTGAGTGTGTGTTGATCCATGTGCTCCAACATAGGAATGAAGCCTAGAACAAAGAGGACACCCTCAGGGCCCGACAGCTAGAGCTTGAGCAGCAGTTGGCCAATGCTGAGGAGTACAATGATAACTTGCATGAGGAGGTGCATCAGTTGCACAATCAGCTCCGCCCTTACAATCCCCCTGGTGCAGCTGAGATGGATTCTGAGGAAGAAGATGAGGACCCCGAGATGGAGGTTGCTGAAAGCAATGATGAGGAAGGCGAAGGTTCAGGCATGGACAGCGACCACAGCGAGTAGCTGATAGTGTTTCTAGCTGCTAGCCATCTCTTTTGAGTTGCTTTTCTTTTGCATGGCATGTAATCTTAATCATGATCACGATGTGGTTGTGTGTGGAACTTGATGTTGTATGGTGATGTATGACATTTGAAAAGTCCAGTGTATGTATGCTGGCAAGTTTGGATGTATGCGAACATGCTTTAGCGATGCATTAAGTAATTTATTAGTGATGTTGTGTTGTGGGTGATGAACTATTGTACCTCTATTTATTGTGTGGATTTATTCTCATCAGGAAATTCAGTATGGCATGATTTTACATGTACCTACAATATTGGTGACAATTCCTAATAATTACTTACTACTGGCACATGCAGATGGTGGAAACCCATGGTGGAGGTAACCATAACCGGGAGGCTAGAGAAGGACCTTCTAGGTGTTGGAGGGTCTGCCCACATGAATGAAAATCAGGCAGCACCGCCACTACCACCTCCTGCATACACCGCGGAGACCTTCTTTGCATAGTTCCTTGGGAGCCAGCGCAACATGGAGGGCATGCAGTGAAACATGGAAGCTGCCCTGTGTCACATCGCTGAAAATACCCATCATGAGGCCAACCCAGGTGGTCAAGAAGTCAACTAGTAGAACTCCTTTAAGGACTTAATGGACACTAAACCACCAATCTTCAAGGAAGCAGTGGAGCAACTAGAGGCTAATAAGTGGATTAACACCATGGAGCAGAAATTCTATCTGCTTAGGATGACGGAAGAGCTAAAGGTTGAGTATGCAGCTCATCAATTATAGGGGCGAGCTGGGATTTGGTGGTCTCATCATCGCACCCCTTATCTCGAGGGTACCCCTATTACCTAGAACTGCTTCACCACCACTTTCTGAGGAACTACATTCTGCCTGTTTTGGTGGAGATGAAAATTTTTGAGTTCATGAGGCTATTTCCAAGTACCAAGACTGTGAATGAATACCTACATGCCTTCAACAATCTTGCCCATTATGCTCTAGAGTTTGTGAACACCGATGTAAATAAGATTGCTAGCTTCCAGAGAGGTTTGAGCCCAAAATGCTAAAGACCATGGGTACTAGTACCCGGGCAAATTTCATTGCGTATGTTAGTGATTGCTTGACTCAGAAGAATAACAACAACAACTACTATAGTGCATCTATGTCCTAAAAGAGGGCTTTCGAGGCTGGCTCATCCCAGGCAAAGCCACCCATGGTGGGGCGTTCGCTGTGTCGTCCCCCTGCCCCAGGTGCAAGGTTTTGGCCTCCACAGAGATGGAACACTGGACAGCCCACTCAGCAAAAGCCATACAAGGTGACAGTGACACAATTAAGCCAAGAACCAACACCGCGACAACACCTACTGTAGACACCACAATTCAAGGGCCATGCTTCAACTACCACAAGATGGGGCATTTGGCGAAGAACTACCCTACCCAATGAAGCAGCAGCCTACGTATCCAGCCCATGTGCATCACACCTCGATGGAGGACATCCCGGAAGGGGAACCGGTACCGGCTGGTATGTTTCCTGTTAACCAACATCTCATAGTTATTTTGTTTGATTCTGGATCATTGCATTCATTCATAAGCCAAGCATTTGCACAAAAGTATGATCAACTAGTTACAAAGTTGGGCTATGGTTATCACATAAGCTCAGCAGAGGCTGACATTTTGACCAAACGGATGGTACATGGGGCAGCCTTGGATATCAGTGATTGGAGGTTTTGTGTAAACCTCATGGTCATGCCAGTTTTAGTCCTGGATGTCATAATTGGCATGAACTAGATGAAGGACTAGGGTGTAGTCATAGATGTTGGAAGGAGGATGCTTTCACTCAAAGATCCTCAGGGTGATGGCACTTTTTAAGTATCATTGCCTTGACGGTTGGACTTTGCTAGCATCACTTGTGCTATGCAACTAGTTCCTTTAACCCAAACACCAGTAGTTTGTGAGTTTCCATATGTGTTTCTGGATGAGCTACCTGGGCTTCCCTAAGATCGAGAGGTTGAGTTTGCTATTGAGTTGGTACCTGGTACGACGCTGATCTCTAGGAGACCATACCAGATGCCACCAAATGAGCCTGCTGAATTGAAAACCCAGCTGAAGGAATTGTAGGACAAGGGTTTTATTTGGCCAAGTTCGTCTAAATGGGGATGTCCGACACTATTTGTGAAGAAGAAGGATTAATCCTTACGGATGTGCGTGGACTACCAGTCTCTCAATGTCGTGAGAATTAAGAACACATATCCTTTACCTCGTATTAATATTTTGTTTGACCAATTGTCTAAGGGTAAAGTGTTCTCCAGGATAGATCTAAGATCAGGGTATCATCAAATCAAGATTTGACCGCAAGATATACCAAAGACTACCTTTGCTACCAGATATGGGTTGTATGAGTACCTTGTCATGTCTTTTAGACTAACAAATGCTCCTACATACTTCATGCATTTGATGAATTCAGTCTTTATGCGTGAGTTGGACATGTTTTTGGTAGTATTTATTGATGACATTCTAGTATACTCAGAGAATGAGCGAGACCAATGTTGAACACCTGAGAGTAGTGTTGAACCGGTTGTGAGAACACCAGTTGTATGCAAAGTTTAGTAAGTGTGAGTTTTGGTTGAAGAAAGTTCTGTTTCATGGCCATATTCTGTCAGAAGGAGGAATTTTAGTGGATCCTACTATTGACACTTCTTGACGCAACTACTATAAATAAACTTTTATACCTATCCCTAGCAATAGCGTCAAAATTACTTTACATCACTTAAGCTAGGTTGTTATCCCCAGCATGATGTAGAAGTGCTAGTATTAAATCTATATGCTTTTCTAGGGAATAAATAAAGGATTTGTAAGTGCACAGATAATACCGATGTAACATTTTAACTGTGAGTAATCTAGGTATCGTTATTTATATTTTTACGACTAGGAAGGGACTTGCAATGGATAATGATCAACGAGCACTGCATGTATTCATGGAGATCTGAACTATGTCTTTATCTATCTCTCATGCAGGGTAAGTGTCACATAAGATAAATAATATAAATATGAATAATAAGTGACAGAATATAAATGAGAGCACATAGACACATATAAATATGATAATTATCTCAATAGGATACTCTAAGTCTATAACACTAGCATGTACTGGGATGATCTAAAAGAATAAATCCTAAGTATTCTAAATATACTGTCAAAGCATACAATGATTAGTGCAATTACACCTAGCATCATCGTAAGAAAAGGTTATACTTTTGCATAGTGATATTAACAAGAAAGATCATGAACATAGCATTCACTTACCTGCAATAATGGTGCTCTACAATCCTTATAATCAGGAGGAGGACTACAAAGGACTCAACAAGACTATCACTCCGTGATCTACCTCGGGCTCTGGACTATAACGGGTAATCATAGATAAATACGGTCTAGGCACCTCCTACACAATATCTACCACTTACCCATCGGCCTAATGAATAAGCGTTATACGATCATATGCATAAACATAATTCTAATCTAACTACGCTAAGCATATAATCAAAGTAGACAAATAACAATATAATTGAGAACATAAGCAAATAGAATAAAGTCAATTCTAATATAATCAAATAGATCAAAGTCATATTCATAATAGCAAGAACTAATATGAATATTACAAAGAAGAATAAGAAATTACCAAGAAGGAAGATAGATTTAGACTCCAAGCTAGGCTTAACTCATTCTAGATCTACTTCTATGTAGCTATGCTATAGAACTATGGAGCTCTAATTGAGATGGTGGCTCTAGGTTTCTCTGAATTCTCTTTATCCGAATTCCTTAGAGAATAATGAATTCCTCCGCTCTAGGGTGGTCAGGGTTGTATTTATAGCTCCGTAGGAAGCATCACAGCCCTTGGATCAAACTGACTTAAACATACGGTCAAGATTACTGCTCAAAGGCAGTGGAGGCAGGATCCGCGAGGTGGCTCCCTATTGGTGGAGAGGGTCGAGCGGCCGCTGTCGACGAAAGCTGGTCGGCAGTCTACCTTGGGGTATACCCACGGTAGTAGTTTATCGGTAGACGGTGCGCAAACTACGAACTCGATGGTGACGCAAGACACGGACAAGCTTTTTATCCAGGTTCGGCCGCCGAGTTGGCGTAATACCTACGTCCTGCGTCTGGTTGTATTGATTTGTGTTGAGAGAATATATGATGTCCTAGGGGGGTCCCTTGCCCCTCCTTATATAGTCTGGAGGGCAGGGTTACAGATCTGGAAACTAATCCTAGTCGGTTACAATTGCCATGGATAATTCGATATCAATTCCTATTCTAACCGACTAGAATCCTGCTTGATCTCCCCATCTTGTTTCCTTGCGCGAAACTCCAGGTTGTCGGATCAAGCCTTGAACTCGTCTCGTAATGGGCCAAGCTTCCTGGCCGAAGTCTAGCCGTAAGGGTATAGGGGTTTATACCCCCACAGCTAGTCCCCGAGCACCATGTATTGTGATGTAACACGCCGTCTTGAGCTTCTTCGATCACTGAGACTTGACGTCTTCAATAAGTGGGAAAATCGCCCAAACAGTTGCAACGGTTCTTTGACCAACTCAAAAGACAGTTGATCAACATTGACATCGAAGAAGCGAGTTGTTCGAAGAATGCATGGTGCTCTAAATTAAAAAATATTTCTTTCCTGGTGAAGTGTGCCCACTTTACTTTTTTGGAAGGTATAAACATCAAAAAAGCAAGCATATTCACCGCAAGGTGAAGTGTGCCCACTTAGTCCCCGAGCCTGGTAGTAGGTGATGTAGGCACGTGGTGCCAGGGTCAAAATAAAAGTCCTCAAAGAAATTCTGTAACTGAGATGCATCGCCAGATGCATCGTACCGATGTAGTCCCCGAGCTTGCTGGAAGGCGAAGTATGAGCCTTGTAGCAAGGTCTAAAAAATTGAATTTACCAGTCCGTCTGCAATTGAATAGACTAATCGACCAGTCCCCGGGTGTATAATAGTATGACGACCAGTCCCCAAGCACCAAGTGCGTTCCTTAGAATTCTGCGTTGCTATACTGTACGACCAGTCCCCGAGCATCGAGTGCTCGGTGGTCGGTGCAGTCTTTGAAGTTCCGAGCTGATAGACTGGGCGACCAGTCCCCGAGCGTCGAGTGCTCGCTGGTCGGTGCAGTCCTTGAAGTTCCGAGCTGATAGACTGGGCGACCAGTCCCCGAGCGTCGAGTGCTCGGTGGTCGGTGCAGTCCTTGAAGTTCCGAGCTGATAGACTGGGCGACCAGTCCCCGAGCGTCGAGTGCTCGGTGGTCGGTGCAGTCCTTGAAGTTCTGAGCTGATGGACTGGGCGACCAGTCCCCGAGCATCAAGTGCTCGGTGGTCGGTGCAGTCCTTGAAGTTCCGAGCTGATGGACTGGGCGACCAGTCCCCGAGCATCAAGTGCTCGGTGGTCGGTGCAGTCCCCGGATTGTTGACTCTCTGGCATATTTGTCTTCTTTTTATTGAAACGATCTTTTCAGTTAAAGTTGACATGACGAGACCTCCTGATGGGTTGTCAGATGGACGCATGAAAAGTTGCGCCTGGCAACTGTACAGCCGCCCTTTGCGTGGTTTGAGAAAAAAGGAACCATCAATTGGTACGAAAACTCCGCCGCATTAATTGTCTATAATCATTATAAACCGAAACGCCGCATCCGCCGCATGACCAGCCCACTTCCCAAGAATACGGGAAGTGGGAGAGGTGGAGTTGCGGGTTATAAAAACCTGACAGTTCCGCCTGTACTCCTTACCCTGCCATTGCCCTCAAGCCTTCCATTTTCGCCTCCTTCAATCACCTGCATCTTCGTAACCCAAATCCACTTCTCACCTCCAATGGCGAAGAGCAACGCCAAGAAGAGGGCTGAACTGATGGCCAAGGAGTGGAAGAAGTCCCGTAGCACCACCAAATCCCTCGGTGACCTCGTCGACATGGGACTCCTACACAGCTCGGAGCTCGGCGGCTGGAGAGCACCGGAAGGAGAAAGCTTCCCCGACCCTCGTGCCGGTGAGATCGTCGTGTTCGAAGATTTCATTAAGAGGGGCTTTGGGGTTCCGGTTCATCCTTTTCTCCAAGGTCTTCTTCTGTATTATGAGATCGGGATTTGCAATTTGCACCCGAACTCAATTCTCCTTATTTCCACGTTTATTCATCTGTGCGAGGCCTATGTTGGCATAGAGCCGCACTTCGATCTTTTCCGTTACCTTTTCTGCTTGAGGAAGAAGGGAGCAGTTGGAGGCTCCAAGGTTGCAGGTGGAGTGTACCTCAACCTTCGTGATGGAATGAAGAATCACTACCTGCACTGTCCATGGAACACTTCCTTGACCGAATGGTATAGGAAGTGGTTCTACGTCAGGGAGGAACCGGGCAGCTCCACGTTCTGCGACGTGGGGTACATTCCCGAGAAGAGGGTAAGCTGGACCGACCGCCCGGAGTTCGACGGTCAAGTGGCGGATCTGATGAAGCTGATCGACTGGTCGCGCCTGGATGGGCTTGGCGTGGTCGGCAACTTCATTTGTCGTCGGGTGATGCCCTGCCAGAAGAGGGTGCACTCGGCGTACGAGTATTCCGGAAGCGTGGACCCGACCAGGATGCGACCGGAGATCTTGGAGAAGGCGGAGGTACAACGGCTGTTGAACGAGCTGTTCAACTTTGCGGACGGAGGCTTCATCCGCGGCAGTGATCGGGTGCAAGCCTTCAAGTTAGGCCGACCAGCACCAAAGGTATGTTGCAGAGTATTTTGTTTTAGCATTCGTATATCGTCTGTAGCTGACTCATCTTTGTTGCTTTTGCAGATCGGCGATGTCGACCGGTGCACAGTGTATGTATCACTGGCACCGGGGATGGAGAATCCTGCGGGAGAAGACCTGCCACAAGACGATGCTGCTAGGTGTACTCATTACACCAGCAGTGAGGAGGAACAAGCCCGCCCCATCCCGACCACCGAGGAGAGGGTAGCGGGGAAAAGGCCATTGCCGGCAGATCCCTTGCTGACACCGAAGTTGCCGGCAGATCTACCGGCGGAGAGCAGCCAAGCGCCGAAGCGTCGTCGGCTCGTGCGGATCGTTGACGACGACGACGACGACGAGGAGGCTGCACCATCGTTAGTCCGACGGCCTCGGAGCCGCCCAGATAATGCGCCGGCCGCTACTGATCGAGTGGCCAGCGACCCCCCTGCACCGCAAGTTGTCGAGATGGGGGCGCAGGTGCCGACCGGCCGGGCGAGGAGGAGGTTCACCGCGACCCACCGTCGATCAGACCTGTAAGTGTTCGACTTACGTATTTTGGACTCCTCTTTGCTTTTTTTTTTAAATTACACTTTTGTTCCTGTAGTGCGGCGTCGGATGTCGACCCCGGCCAGGCTGCCAGCCAGGGGACGGGCGAGCCTGTCCGCGCTGCTGAAGATACGACCCCCCAGACCACAGAGCAGCCTACAGCTGCAGCTGCGCTTGGGAGCACCGAGGGGCTCCTGACCGCGGCACCGACTACGACAGGCAGCCCGACCAGGGCTGAAGAGGCTCCCCCAGCTGGCTCCACAGAAGAGGAGGGAAGAGCCCCGACCCCTCCTCCTGCCGGGGGGAGTGGAGTCCCCACGCCGCCCCGAGCAGGAACATCTTCGGCTGCAGGCTCCCCGGGTCTGGTCCGGGGGCCAGTAATGCCTGGGACCACCACCGGGGGTGACGCAGCGCAGGAGGAGGAAACCCGGGCGGCCTCCGTTGACGAGGTGGAAGAGATTGAGGGTCGTCCCCGTGATGGCCGCCAACACGTGTATGTGTGGCGCCAACGCGGGGATCACTTTATCGGGCATGAGGAGCTCGCCGAGACCGAGGAGGCCGCCAGGGTGGAGCGCGCGGCCAAGCGCCTTGTCGACGAAGTCAAGGTAAGCGACTTTTTGTACTACTGTACATTCTATGCCTTGTCTTGCATGGTCGTTATATGTTCGCTTTGTAGGGCGCAATGAAAACGGCAAAGTACCGGAAACGGTGCTTTGACCAGATAGAAGGCGTCGTGGCCGAGAACAAGGCCCTGGCCGCGGAGGTAGACCGGCTGCGATCGGAAGTCGGGGAGAAGGTGGCCGAGATGAGCGCCCAAGAGGAGCGTCGTCTCGACCTCACTCGTCGCTTGGCCGACCAGTACCGGCAGCGAGAAGGTTAGTCACACGCTCCGAGCAGCTTTGCGTACTTGTGTAGTTTGCTTTACTGAGCAGTATATGATTCACGCAGACTTGGAGGAGGAGGTGGCGCGCCTCCGACAAGAGAAGGAGCAGCTCAGCCAACAGCTCGCCGGTGCGCTGGAGTCCGGGCGGCGAGCAGGAGAGGAATTGGGTCGAAAGGACCGGGAATTATCTGGTAATGGGTGCCGCCTTGTTAGCTGCTGCTTGTCGCCCCTTTGTTTGTTTGGTATGCCGAAAATAACGCTTTGTTTCGTTTGCAGTGCTCAAGGTGAACGCCAAGAAGCACCTGAATGATCTGATCAAGGACCGGGACTCCTGGAAGGTCAACTGTTGCAGGATCTGGAAAGGAGTGTCCCCGGTCCTAGACCTGATCAGTCCCGAGCTCCCGGAGAGCCAGCCCCGCGCGCCACAGTTGACCCCGGTCGAGAAGGCGCAACGGGCGTGGGACTGGCTCCAGCAGTTCGTGAAGGACGCCGGGGAGTTTGCCGGCGCGCACGTCCTCAGCATGGTGCGCGCCCACTACCCCCTGATCGACTTGAGCAGGCTGGAGAAGGGGTACCCGAAGGAGGTCGGGCCACAGGAAGCGGACGAGCTTCGGGGTAGTCTGCTGGACTTGTCGTCGACAGTGATCGGCGACATCAATCTGTGCGGAACGGCCACTCCCCCCGACCAGCCGAGTTCAGATAGGTCGGCCAGGGAGTTGTCGGGCGCGTCCGTTGCGGGAGATGGGCGGTCGACGCCTGCGGTCTCGACCAGCCAGGCGCCGGTGGCCCCGACACCTTCGTCCGGGCAGCAGGGCCAGGCGGGTGATCAGCCCGAGCAGCTAGGCCAATAGAGTAGTCTGTAGGAATAGACTAGTGTCTGCCCGTCAGGGTATTTATTGTAAACTTTGTATGTAAAGTTTGTAATAAAGTTTGCTTTTTGTCATGACTGTTGTTTTGAGCGCTGTAAGATTATCTGAGTGACGTGTCACCGTATTCGTCTTGGTAGTCGTTAAGAGCATCCATTGCAGGAGTTTTGCCGAGTGCTGTGACAAGGTATAGGCAAAAAATAGAGAATTTCATTATCAACAATTATAAGATACTTACAAAGGAAAGTTATTAAAACTTTATGGATAGAAACGTCGCAGTTTGTCTATGTGCCAAGAGTTAGGCACTCGTGTTCCGTCTGGGTATGCCAATCTGTAGGACGTAGGTCGTGTGACCTCGGTCACCACGAAGGGTCCTTCCCAGGGAGTGGATAGCTTGTGCACTCCCTCCTGGCTTGTTTTCCATCGAAGTACCAGATCGCCGACCATGAAGGAACGGTCCTTGACGTTCCTGTTGTAGTATCGCCTGACTGCCGCGAGATATTTTGCTGTTCGGAGACACGAATCTAAACGCTTTTCCTCCATGCAATTGATTTCGAGTTCTCTGGCGTTGTCAGCGGTCGCCTGGTCGAAGTGTTCGATTCTGGGAGATCCGAAGTGTATGTCAGACGGCAGGACCGCCTCTGCACCGTACACCATGAAGTAGGGAGACACCCCTGTGTTTCGACTGGTCTGAGTTCAGAGGCCCCAGACCACTGCCGGCAATTCTTTCATCAATCGACCGGGTGCTCTGTCGTTTTCGGTGTACAACCTTTTCTTTAGGGCGTCAACGATCATTCCATTAGCACGTTCAACTTGACCGTTGGCACGTGGATGTGCCACTGACACGTATTTTATGACTATGCCTCTGTCATCGCAGAAGTCCCAAAAAGTGGTGCCAGTAAACTGAGTGCCCAGGTCGGTGATTATGCTGTTCGGGATGCCGAATCTGTGTATGATTTGATTGAGGAACTCCACAGCCTTCTCGGAGGTTGCCTTGACCAGAGGCATGTATTCAATCCACTTGGAGAACTTGTCGATTAACACGAAAACAAACTTGAAATTGCCCGGGGCTGGTTTAAATGGCCCGATCATGTCAAGCCCCCAGCAAGCAAAGGGCCAAGACGAAGGGATGGTTTGAATTTCGTGGGCAGGTACGTGGGTCCTCTTAGCGAAAAACTGACATCCTTCGCAATGTCGAACCAGTTTTTCTGCGTCGCCGACCGCGGTTGGCAAATAAAAACCTGCTCGGAAAGCCTTTCCGACCAGCGTTCTGGATGCGGCGTGATTGCCGCAGGATCCAGCATGTATGTCCTCTAAGAGCTTGATACCATCATCTTGGGGTATGCACTTGAGCAGTACTTCGGAGCTTGCGTTTTTCCGCATGAGTTTGCCGTCGACCAGGATGTAGTTCTTTGATCGTCGAATGAGGCGCTCGTTCTCTGTTTTGTCCTGAAGGCCTGTCCCGTCCGATATGTATTTGATGAACGGGGTACGCCAGTCACGCCCACCGGTTGTCGGAGTGGCGTCGTCTAGCATTGCCTCGGTGGGTTGCTTGTCGACCAGGGAGGAGCCGACGCTCGGCTCGTGGATGTCCTGGACTAAAATACCCTGCGGGATCTGGGCCCGAGATGAGCCTAACTTCGACAACGCATCTGCTGCTTGGTTCTTATCCCGGACCACGTGGATGTACTCTATGCCGTAGAAGTTGGTTTCCCATTTGCGAATTTCTTTGCAGTAGAGATCCATCTTCTCGTGGGTTGCGTCCCACTCCTTGTTGAGCTGGTTGATGACCAAAGCGGAGTCGCCATAAACATAGAGGCGCTTGACTCCCAGCTCAACGGCTAGTCTTATGCCATGCAAGCATGCTTCGTATTCGGCGACGTTGTTTGACGTTAGAAAAAGGATCCGAAGGACGTAACGCAGTTTGTCCTTGTTGGGTGATACGAACAGTATCCCAGCGCCGGCACCGTTGATGTTCAAGGACCCGTCAAAGAACATTGACCAGTGGTCTGAGACATCGGGAACGGAAGGCTCGTTGAGATCCGTCCATTCAGCAATGAAATCGACCAGGGCCTGAGACTTGACAGTGGTGCGACTCTGGAACTCCAGGGAAAATGGACATAATTCCATTGCCCATTTCACGATTCTGCCATTGGCGTCTTTATTGAGCAGGATGTCCCCGAGAGGGAAACTGGTTGTCACCAGGACTCGATGGCCGTCGAAGTAGTGCTTCAGCTTTCTTGACGTTATTAGAATGGCGTATATGAGCTTCTGTATTTGTGGATACCTGGCCTTGGACTCATTTAAGACTTCACTTATGAAGTAAACTGGTCTCTGGACCTTGTAGGCGTGACCTGGTTCACCTTGCTCGACCACTATTGCCGTGGAAACAACCCTGTCGGTTGCAGCAATGTAAAGGAGTAGGTCTTCATTGGGCTGAGGCGCTGTAAGGACAGGTAGTGAAGTGAGGAAGGTCTTAAGCTGGTTGAATGCGGTGTCGGCTTCTTCTGTCCAAGAAAATTTTTCTGACGCTTTTAATAGTTTGAAGAAAGGGAGGCCTTTTTCTCCTAGCCTTGAGATGAAGCGACTGAGGGCGGCCATACATCCGGTTAGCTTTTGGATATCCTTTACGTTCTTCGGTGGTCGCATGTCGAGTACGGCTTTGACTTTTGAAGGGTTTGGTCGTATGCCGTCGCGACTGACGACGTTGCCAAGCAGTAGACCGGAAGGAACGCCGAAAATGCACTTCTTGGGGTTGAGCTTCCACTGGTACCTATTGAGCGCCTTAAAAGTTCGGTCTAAGTTGTCGATTAGGGTGCTCGCGTCCCTTGTTTTTACGACCACGTCGTCTACATAGGCCTCGACGAGGTCATCGCGAATCTCGTCGTGGAGGCATTGCTGGATGGCCCGTTGATAAGTGGCTCCGGCGTTTTTGAGTCCGAAAGACATGGTCGTGTAGCAGTATGCGCCGTAAGGTGTAATAAAAGACGTTTTGATCTGATCTTCTTCCTTTAGCGAGATCTGGTGATAACCAGAGTAGCAGTCTAGAAAAGAGAGGAGTTCGCATCCGGCCGTTGAGTCGACCACCTCGTCGATGCGAGGGAGACCAAAAGGATCTTTAGGACAGTGTTTATTGAGATCAGTGTAATCGACGCACATTCTCCATTCATTATTCTTTTTGCGTACAAGAACCGGATTGGCGAGCCAATCGGGGTGATACACTTCTTTTATGAATCCGGCTGCTAGAAGCCGTGTTATTTCTGTCCTAATAGCCTCCTTTTTGTCACGAGCGAACCGTCGCAGTTTTTGCTTGATTGGTCTTGCGGTCTTCGAGACATTTAAGGAGTGCTCGATCAGGTTTCGTGGGACACTGGGCATGTCTGCGGGTTTCCATGCGAAAACGCTCACGTTGTCCCTTAGAAACCTGACGAGCGCGTCTTCCTATTTTGGATCCAGGTTGGCCCCGATGAGGGCTGTCTTCTCGGGGCTGCCTTCGACCAGCTGCACTTCTTTGTACTCCTTGGATTTTGAGTTCTTCCTGGCTGTCTCCTGTTCGGGTAGTCGGAGCTGGTCGGGAGGCAGCTGTGCGGCTTGGTTTGCTGTTTCTGCCATGCGGATTGAGAGGTGGATTGCCTCGGTGATCTTGAAGCTTTCTTCTTCGCAGGTGTACGCAGTGTAGACGTTACCTCTGACGGTTAGGACACCCTTCTCCGTGTGCATCTTAAGGACTAGGTATGAGTAGTGCGGGACTGCCATGAACTTTGTCAGCGATGGTCGGCCCAGTATGGCGTGATAGGTCCCGTCGAAATCCGCGACTACGAAGTTGATGAACTCCGTCCGGAAGTGGTCGGGTGTGCCGAATTGGACAGGCAATGTTATCTGTCCGAGAGGCACTGAACTTTGACCTGGCAAAACCCCCCAGAATTGGGCGTCGTAAGGTTTTAGTTGTGCAGGGGATATCTTGAGGGCGGGCAGGCTGTTGCGGAAGAGGATGTCGATGGAGCTTCCCCCGTCCACGAGCACGCGCTCGAATCTGATGCTGTTGATGCAGGGGTCAAGAATCAGGGGGAAACGACCCGGCTCTGGGATAGCGGCCCACTGGTCCTTCCTGCTGAATGAGATTTCCCTGTGGGACCACGTGAGAAATTTCGGGTCTGCGATCAGCCCGACCGTGCTGTCTATGTTGAGGCAGGCTCTCTTTAACAGCTTTCTTTCTCGCTTGGACTCAGTGGAGACCTTGCCCCCGAAGATGGAGTGGACCACGTCAGTGGGGCTGACGTATTGGTGTCGGGGGTCCCTATCTTGGTCCTCATCCTCATCTTCGTGGTCGTGCCCGTCGCGCTTGTTATTTTTCTTGGCGGAGTCGTCTTGGGCGGCCCGCCGTGTATAGATACTTTTGAGGACGCGGCACTCTTCCATGGTATGATTGGACTTTGGATGTAGTTGTCATGGTCCCTTCAACGTTTTGTTGTAGTCTTCTTGGTAGTCCCGTCGTCCATTGGGACGTTTGACCGTATTTACTTCGTGGTCGTAGTCGCGAGGGCGCTTTCCTCTGAAGTCGTCGCGGCTGTCGCACCGCCGATCCCAACCGTCTCTGTGGTCACGGTTGTCGGGGCGACGGTGGTTCCTGTTGTCGTAACGACCGCGACCGTCATCTCGCCGGGAAGGCTGGTCGGGACCTCTAGCGTCGTCTCGGATTAGTTTTTCTGCGTCGTCGGCGTCGGCGTAATTTTTGGCCGTGGCGAGGAGTTCCGCCACCGTTGCTGGTCGTTTACGTAACAGCTTGTTCCTCAGCGCTTCGTGGAAGCGCAAGCCCTTGATGAAGGCAGAGATGGCCTCGTCGTGGGAAATCTTCGGGATTTTGAGG
Source organism: Sorghum bicolor (assembly GCF_000003195.3). NCBI lineage: Eukaryota > Viridiplantae > Streptophyta > Magnoliopsida > Poales > Poaceae > Sorghum > Sorghum bicolor. The sequence continues at coordinate 36,919,036 of NC_012875.2, forward strand.
CGCATATCCGAGAATCGTCGGATGTAATCGCGCAGAGGTTCGTTCTTCCTGTCCCTTATCCTTTCAAGGTCATATTTGTTTCCAGGCTGCTCGCATGTGGCGATGAAGTTGTCGATGAAAGCCTGGCGCAGCTCTTCCCAAGAGTCGAAGGAGTCCTCGGGCAAGCCAAGAAGCCACTGATGACCAGCCTGGTCGAGGACTACGGGGAAGTAGTTAGCCATGACGTGCTCATCTCCTGCGGCTGATCGGACGGCGATTTCGTAGAGGGTGATCCAGTTCTCTGGATTTTCCTTGCCGTCGTATTTTTTAAGTTTTTCGAGCTTGAAATTGCGGGGCCACACGACCTGGCGGAGGTGTGAGGAGAACTGTCTTAGGCCCGGAGGACCGTGCGTTGCATCGTACTCGATGCGGCGCAGGTTTTCGTGGACTGCTCTCTCTGCGGCGCGCCTGTTGATGCGGTCCCGGGCATCTTTGGGAGGGATGTTGTGGCGGAGATCCCTGTGCTGGTTTACTTCTTGGCCACGTACGCGGTTCTGCTTGCGGCGACCGTCAGCGTCCCGACCACCATCGTCGCGCCGTGAGTCCCCTCGACGGTTGTCGGGGGAGCGGCTGCGGTGACGCCTGCTGGGAGACGGTGAGGCCCGGCTACGATTAGTCTGGTCAGAGGCGGCTTCCGTATAAGAGACGTCCTGGACTCTCTTGAGCAGAGTGGTTGTCTATCCCATTGTAGCGATCAGGTGTGCTCGGATGCTGGTTCGGACTCCCTGGCATTCGGGGGTATCAGGAAGCCGATCTAGGTTAGCCATGGCGACAGCCACGTTGGCGCTTGGCGTTTTGTAGACTGGCTGGTCCCCGACCATGTCAAAGGCATCGTTGAGATTATTTGGTGGCATTTGTTGTTGCTCGTCTGCGCGTCGTCGGGCGCGATCGGCGTTGCGCTGTTCGCGGAGTTGCCTCTGGAAATCTGTTTCTCCATCAACGACCGGTTCGTCGGCGCTGACATTGAACACAATATCCCCTCGCCGGGGGGGAAATATCGGGAATCGGTTGAAACCCGGAGGGTGTGAAGGAAAATCCAGGTCGTAGTCCTCGTCTTCGGTGTCTATAACCTCGGTGGGGACGGAACCGGTGCTTGAGTTGGTGTTGGAAACCTGGCCGTCCCGTAGTTCTCGGATTGTCACCATGTTGACGTAGTGACGATCGTTCCTTGTCGGCGACCAACCCGCCTTGCTGAAAACGGATTGGGTGTGCTGTGAGTAGACAGAGGCCGAGTTGTTCAGGCCGCAAGGATAATCTTCCTTCTTGAGCTCGACGGATCGTCCTGAGGGGGTTGAGGTTATCGTCAGAGACGTTCCCAGCCGTTCGTGTGTGGCGACACGAGTTGGCCGGCGGGATTTGAAAAAACCCGCTGGAGCAGCTTGGTCGGGCCGACGCAGAACTCCGTCTACTAGTTGGGAAACTTCGAGTAGCTTGGAGTCAGCGCGATCAAGCGCTTGGAGAAGGTCCGAGCAGTCGATCTTCTTTCCCTTGTAGAGCGGGAACGGTGGTCGGGCGCTTGGTGCCGTCACGCGTGTGGTCGGAGACGGCGTGATCTCAGATTGGATCTGGATCTCTTGCGAAACCGTGGTCGTGAGGCCGCCGCTGCACGTCGTCCACGTGATCTGGCCGACGGTGAACGTGAGGCCTTCAGGCACGGTCGCGGAAGCTGGGATCGTGACCATCTTGTTCGCCGGAAAAGTTGCACGCACACCCCCTACCTGGCGCGCCACTGTCGACGAAAGCTAGTCGGCAGTCTACCTTGGGGTATACCCACGGTAGTAGTTTATCGGTAGACGGTGCGCAAACTACGAACTCGATGGTGACGCAAGACACGGACAAGCTTTTTATCCAGGTTCGGCCGCCGAGTTGGCGTAATACCTACGTCCTGCGTCTGGTTGTATTGATTTGTGTTGAGAGAATATATGATGTCCTAGGGGGGTCCCTTGCCCCTCCTTATATAGTCTGGAGGGCAGGGTTACAGATCTGGAAACTAATCCTAGTCGGTTACAATTGCCATGGATAATTCGATATCAATTCCTATTCTAACCGACTAGAATCCTGCTTGATCTCCCCATCTTGTTTCCTTGCGCGAAACTCCAGGTTGTCGGATCAAGCCTTGAACTCGTCTCGTAATGGGCCAAGCTTCCTGGCCGAAGTCTAGCCGTAAGGGTATATGGGTTTATACCCCCACAGCCGCCCAACTGTCAGGGTCACCCTCCCCTGGCTCTTTGCCATAGGGCCCCCATGTTGCAGGTTTATCTCCTCGAGTCTTCTAGAGTATTCTTGAGTTACTAACATGGTCTTCTCTCTATGTAAATCTGACATGTGGACCTCCTTTCGTTCTTATTTAAATAACCCCCTACAGAAATAGACAATCACCAAAACTTGTGGAATTCTATTAGCGATAACCCCTATAGCTAGATAATATTCTTATTTAAGTTTTTTTCTCATGCTATGTTGATGGTTAAAAAGAGTACTTATCTACCAACAACACCTACCAAGGTACAGGAGGTCATTAATTGGAAGGCCCCGACTTCTATATCCGAAGTTTGGAGTTTTCTTGGGTTAGCCATGTATTATCGCCGCTTTATTCCCGACTTCTCCAAGATAACCAAGCCAATGACCAGTTTGCTGCAAAAGGATCAAAAGTTTGCCAAGATAGAAGAGTGTGAAGTAGCTTTCCGCACCCTGTGGAAATTACTAACCACTGCTCCTATTCTAGCACAACCTGACATTGAAAAGCCTTTTGATGTGTTTTGTGACGCATCAAAAAGTGGTTTGGGATATGTACTGATGCAAGAAGGAAGGGTTATCATGTACGCTTTGCACCAGTTGAGCAAGCATGAAGTCAATTACCATACACATATTGAACTTGCTGCTGTAGTACATGCTCTAAAGATCTAGAGGCATTATTTACTTAGAAATAAATGTCACATCTACACCGATCACAAGAGTCTCAAGTACATTTTCACTCAGTCTAAGCTGAACATGAGACAACAAAGATGGTTAACAGAGCTGATCAAGGACTATAATCTTGAAGTGCACTATCATTCAGGCAAGACAGATGTTGTGGCAGACACATTAAGTCGCAAGACGCATTGTCATCGGCTACAACCTTTATTTCAAGATGGATTCAACTTGATGCATCCTAAAGTTCTATGCCACATACCGATCAGTTGTTCACTTGAAAATCAGGTCATAGAGGGCCAAAAAGCTTTCAAGGGTATCTTTCATATTAAGGAAATGATCCAAGGTTACCCAAACACCTAGTTTTGAGTAGATGAATAAGGTGTGTTGTAGTTCCAAAATAGTTTAGTCATGAAAGGATCAAGATGCCCAAGAGGGGGGGGGGTGAATTGGGCTTCTCTAAAAATTTAAGCAACCTATAAGCTCCAATTCAACCCCTTGTGCCTAGGTGACTTAGAGAGCTACCGGATAAAAGTTTTGCAACCTAGTTCCAATCCTATTCTAGCATGCCAATTCTAAGAATGTAAAAGCACAAAGTAAATGCTAGAAAGTAAAGGAGTAGTGGAAGAAAATGCTCGGCGATGTTTTGCCGAGGTATCGGAGAGTCGCCACTCTCCACTAGTCCTCGTTGGAGCACCCGCGCAAGGGTCTTGCTCCCCCTTGGTCCGCGCAAGGACCAAGTGCTCTCTACGGACTGATTCTTCGACACTCCGTCGCGGTGAATCGCCCAAAACCGCTCACAAGCTTGACACGAGCCACCCACAAGAACTCCAGGTGATCTTCGTGCCTCCAATCACCACCGAACCGTCTAGGTGATGGCGATCACCAAGAGTAACAAGCAAAGAACTCTCACTTGACCCAAACAAGGCACTAGAGAGTGGTGGATGCACACTTGACTCTTGGAATTCACTAGAGGAGGATTCTCTCAAGAATTCACTCAAAACTCAATCCTCTCTAAGCTCTTTGCAACTCTCTTGCTCCACAACAAGTTTCTCTGATGTTCAAATGGGCAAGAGAGGTCTCATGGACGAGGTGGAGAAGTATAAATACTAACCACAAAGTCCAAAGGTCGGCCAACCGTTTTCCACTGAAAACGGGGTCACCGGACGCACATTATGTTGCACCGGACGCACTACACCGAGCGTCCGGTGCTTCATAACGGCTACCTGCTCTTTTCTCTGACAGGTCACCGGACGCTAACTCCCAGCGTCCGGTGCACCGTCCGGTGCTCGGGGAAGCTTTACATGCTCCCTGCGCATGGGACCGGACGCTACCCGGCGCGTCCGGTGCTAGCGTCCGGTGCTTAGGGGAACTTTGCAAGCTCCCTGGGTAAGGGACCGGACGCTGCCCGGTGCGTTCGGTGCCAGCGTCCGGTGCCTAACCCTAAGCACCAAACTGCTCCAACGGCTAAGGACCTCACCGGACGCACTCACAGAGCGTCCGGTGCAGCGTCCGGTGCCCCTTTGGGCACCCAAACTTTGTCAAAACGCGATCGCTCCAACACGAAGTTTGTTCCTCTCGATGTAAGGACTATCTCTGAGCTGCCTAGTGCTAGGTTTACTAAGTGTGCACCACACCTAAACCTAAAGCCTTGCCTAAGTCAAGCTACTAGATCAAAGCCCCTCTTAATAGTACGGTCAAAGGAAAACAAGGTCCTAAACTACTCTAAGTGCCCTTCTTCACCATATGGCACTTAGACCTAGTCTAGTCTTGACGATGTCCATCCATCCTTTGAAAACTGAAATGATTTCCACTATTAAGTAGGCATGTACGTCCCTGTCCATCGAGTACCTATATGCCATGACCTTACCTATGACTTTGCCTCTTGCAAAACACACGTTAGTCATAGTAATCAATAATGTCATTAATCACCGAAATCACTAGGGGCCTAGATGCTCTTTCAATCTCCCCTTTTTGGTGATTGATGACAACCTCGAGTATGAAAAGAGTTGAGGTTTTTAAAGTGACTTGGTTTCAATAAGCATGATACAATAAGAACAAAGGGATTAGTCATGCTTATATCAACCAAATCCAATATCCTGCATCCAAATATGTGAGTGGAATAGGACAGGATATAAACACTAGGCTCATAAGTACATCGGAGTAGACACGCAGAAGCAAAAAGTAAAATGAGCCAAACACACGACAATGAGATATCACATTGAGCACAAATCATGTCTCATAACCATAGTATCTCACACAAGTGCAATGCATAAAAGTAAACGTGATGCATGATAAAGTAGCACACATAAAGAGTATCTCAAAAGAATAAACTCCCTCTCTAGCCCCCCTCCCTCTCTAGCTCCCCCTAACTCCTAACTCTCTCAAACGCACTCTCTCCCCCTTTGGCATCAAGCGCCAAAAACCTAAGAAGACGGCGGAGGAGGCGGAGCAGAAGAGTCCCTCGGCGCGGCCACGAAATGAGCTGCATCATCTGAAGTATCGGCCATCGAGGCGGAGGAGGTGGAGAAGCGGTCCGGGTCCGCTCTGGCGCTGTCACAGGCTGTGCTGGCTGCTCAAGTCCGGCTGACGAAGCTGGCACGGACTCGGTCGCTGTAGCCGTCGTCTCTGGTACTGTAGTAGACGGTGCAAGCTGCTCAGACGACGCTACGGACGACGACCGTCATCTCGCCGGGAAGGCTGGTCGGGACCTCTAGCGTCGTCTCGGATTAGTTTTTCTGCGTCGTCGGCGTCGGCGTAATTTTTGGCCGTGGCGAGGAGTTCCGCCACCGTTGCTGGTCGTTTACGTAACAGCTTGTTCCTCAGCGCTTCGTGGAAGCGCAAGCCCTTGATGAAGGCAGAGATGGCCTCGTCGTGGGAAATCTTCGGGATTTTGAGGCGCATATCCGAGAATCGTCGGATGTAATCGCGCAGAGGTTCGTTCTTCCTGTCCCTTATCCTTTCAAGGTCATATTTGTTTCCAGGCTGCTCGCATGTGGCGATGAAGTTGGCGATGAAAGCCTGGCGCAGCTCTTCCCAAGAGTCGAAGGAGTCCTCGGGCAAGCCAAGAAGCCACTGATGACCAGCCTGGTCGAGGACTACGGGGAAGTAGTTAGCCATGACGTGCTCATCTCCTGCGGCTGATCGGACGGCGATTTCGTAGAGGGTGATCCAGTTCTCTGGATTTTCCTTGCCGTCGTATTTTTTAAGTTTTTCGAGCTTGAAATTGCGGGGCCACACGACCTGGCGGAGGTGTGAGGAGAACTGTCTTAGGCCCGGAGGACCGTGCGTTGCATCGTACTCGATGCGGCGCAGGTTTTCGTGGACTGCTCTCTCTGCGGCGCGCCTGTTGATGCGGTCCCGGGCATCTTTGGGAGGGATGTTGTGGCGGAGATCCCTGTGCTGGTTTACTTCTTGGCCACGTACGCGGTTCTGCTTGCGGCGACCGTCAGCGTCCCGACCACCATCGTCGCGCCGTGAGTCCCCTCGACGGTTGTCGGGGGAGCGGCTGCGGTGACGCCTGCTGGGAGACGGTGAGGCCCGGCTACGATTAGTCTGGTCAGAGGCGGCTTCCGTATAAGAGACGTCCTGGACTCTCTTGAGCAGAGTGGTTGTCTATCCCATTGCAGCGATCAGGTGTGCTCGGATGCTGGTTCGGACTCCCTGGCATTCGGGGGTATCAGGAAGCCGATCTAGGTTAGCCATGGCGACAGCCACGTTGGCGCTTGGCGTTTTGTAGACTGGCTGGTCCCCGACCATGTCAAAGGCATCGTTGAGATTATTTGGTGGCATTTGTTGTTGCTCGTCTGCGCGTCGTCGGGCGCGATCGGCGTTGTGCTGTTCGCGGAGTTGCCTCTGGTCATCTGTTTCTCCATCAACGACCGGTTCGTCGGCGCTGACATTGAACACAATATCCCCTCGCCGGGGGGGAAATATCGGGAATCGGTTGAAACCCGGAGGGTGTGAAGGAAAATCCAGGTCGTAGTCCTCGTCTTCGGTGTCTATAACCTCGGTGGGGACGGAACCGGTGCTTGAGTTGGTGCTGGAAACCTGGCCGTCCCGTAGTTCTCGGATTGTCACCATGTTGACGTAGTGACGATCGTTCCTTGTCGGCGACCAACCCGCCTTGCTGAAAACGGATTGGGTGTGCTGTGAGTAGACAGAGGCCGAGTTGTTCAGGCCGCAAGGATAATCTTCCTTCTTGAGCTCGACGGATCGTCCTGAGGGGGTTGAGGTTATCGTCAGAGACGTTCCCAGCCGTTCGTGTGTGGCGACACGAGTTGGCCGGCGGGATTTGAAAAAACCCGCTGGAGCAGCTTGGTCGGGCCGACGCAGAACTCCGTCTACTAGTTGGGAAACTTCGAGTAGCTTGGAGTCAGCGCGATCAAGTGCTTGGAGAAGGTCCGAGCAGTCGATCTTCTTTCCCTTGTAGAGCGGGAACGGTGGTCGGGCGCTTGGTGCCGTCACGCGTGTGGTCGGAGACGGCGTGATCTCAGATTGGATCTGGATCTCTTGCGAAACCGTGGTCGTGAGGCCGCCGCTGCACGTCGTCCACGTGATCTGGCCGACGGTGAACGTGAGGCCTTCAGGCACGGTCGCGGAAGCTGGGATCGTGACCATCTTGTTCGCCGGAAAAGTTGCACGCACACCCCCTACCTGGCGCGCCACTGTCGACGAAAGCTAGTCGGCAGTCTACCTTGGGGTATACCCACGGTAGTAGTTTATCGGTAGACGGTGCGCAAACTACGAACTCGATGGTGACGCAAGACACGGACAAGCTTTTTATCCAGGTTCGGCCGCCGAGTTGGCGTAATACCTACGTCCTGCGTCTGGTTGTATTGATTTGTGTTGAGAGAATATATGATGTCCTAGGGGGGTCCCTTGCCCCTCCTTATATAGTCTGGAGGGCAGGGTTACAGATCTGGAAACTAATCCTAGTCGGTTACAATTGCCATGGATAATTCGATATCAATTCCTATTCTAACCGACTAGAATCCTGCTTGATCTCCCCATCTTGTTTCCTTGCGCGAAACTCCAGGTTGTCGGATCAAGCCTTGAACTCGTCTCGTAATGGGCCAAGCTTCCTGGCCGAAGTCTAGCCGTAAGGGTATATGGGTTTATACCCCCACAGCCGCCCAACTGTCAGGGTCACCCTCCCCTGGCTCTTTGCCATAGGGCCCCCATGTTGCAGGTTTATCTCCTCGAGTCTTCTAGAGTATTCTTGAGTTACTAACATGGTCTTCTCTCTATGTAAATCTGACATGTGGACCTCCTTTCGTTCTTATTTAAATAACCCCCTACAGAAATAGACAATCACCAAAACTTGTGGAATTCTATTAGCGATAACCCCTATAGCTAGATAATATTCTTATTTAAGTTTTTTTCTCATGCTATGTTGATGGTTAAAAAGAGTACTTATCTACCAACAACACCTACCAAGGTACAGGAGGTCATTAATTGGAAGGCCCCGACTTCTATATCCGAAGTTTGGAGTTTTCTTGGGTTAGCCATGTATTATCGCCGCTTTATTCCCGACTTCTCCAAGATAACCAAGCCAATGACCAGTTTGCTGCAAAAGGATCAAAAGTTTGCCAAGATAGAAGAGTGTGAAGTAGCTTTCCGCACCCTGTGGAAATTACTAACCACTGCTCCTATTCTAGCACAACCTGACATTGAAAAGCCTTTTGATGTGTTTTGTGACGCATCAAAAAGTGGTTTGGGATATGTACTGATGCAAGAAGGAAGGGTTATCATGTACGCTTTGCACCAGTTGAGCAAGCATGAAGTCAATTACCATACACATATTGAACTTGCTGCTGTAGTACATGCTCTAAAGATCTAGAGGCATTATTTACTTAGAAATAAATGTCACATCTACACCGATCACAAGAGTCTCAAGTACATTTTCACTCAGTCTAAGCTGAACATGAGACAACAAAGATGGTTAACAGAGCTGATCAAGGACTATAATCTTGAAGTGCACTATCATTCAGGCAAGACAGATGTTGTGGCAGACACATTAAGTCGCAAGACGCATTGTCATCGGCTACAACCTTTATTTCAAGATGGATTCAACTTGATGCATCCTAAAGTTCTATGCCACATACCGATCAGTTGTTCACTTGAAAATCAGGTCATAGAGGGCCAAAAAGCTTTCAAGGGTATCTTTCATATTAAGGAAATGATCCAAGGTTACCCAAACACCTAGTTTTGAGTAGATGAATGAGGTGTGTTGTAGTTCCAAAATAGTTTAGTCATGAAAGGATCAAGATGCCCAAGAGGGGGGGGGTGAATTGGGCTTCTCTAAAAATTTAAGCAACCTATAAGCTCCAATTCAACCCCTTGTGCCTAGGTGACTTAGAGAGCTACCGGATAAAAGTTTTGCAACCTAGTTCCAATCCTATTCTAGCATGCCAATTCTAAGAATGTAAAAGCACAAAGTAAATGCTAGAAAGTAAAGGAGTAGTGGAAGAAAATGCTCGGCGATGTTTTGCCGAGGTATCGGAGAGTCGCCACTCTCCACTAGTCCTCGTTGGAGCACCCGCGCAAGGGTCTTGCTCCCCCTTGGTCCGCGCAAGGACCAAGTGCTCTCTACGGACTGATTCTTTGACACTCCGTCGCGGTGAATCGCCCAAAACCGCTCACAAGCTTGACACGAGCCACCCACAAGAACTCCAGGTGATCTTCGTGCCTCCAATCACCACCGAACCGTCTAGGTGATGGCGATCACCAAGAGTAACAAGCAAAGAACTCTCACTTGACCCAAACAAGGCACTAGAGAGTGGTGGATGCACACTTGACTCTTGGAATTCACTAGAGGAGGATTCTCTCAATAATTCACTCAAAACTCAATCCTCTCTAAGCTCTTTGCAACTCTCTTGCTCCACAACAAGTTTCTCTGATGTTCAAATGGGCAAGAGAGGTCTCATGGACGAGGTGGAGAAGTATAAATACTAACCACAAAGTCCAAAGGTCGGCCAACCGTTTTCCACTGAAAACGGGGTCACCGGACGCACATTATGTTGCACCGGACGCACTACACCGAGCGTCCGGTGCTTCATAACGGCTACCTGCTCTTTTCTCTGACAGGTCACCGGACGCTAACTCCCAGCGTCCGGTGCACCGTCCGGTGCTCGGGGAAGCTTTACATGCTCCCTGCGCATGGGACCGGACGCTACCCGGCGCGTCCGGTGCTAGCGTCCGGTGCTTAGGGGAACTTTGCAAGCTCCCTGGGTAAGGGACCGGACGCTGCCCGGTGCGTTCGGTGCCAGCGTCCGGTGCCTAACCCTAAGCACCAAACTGCTCCAACGGCTAAGGACCTCACCGGACGCACTCACAGAGCGTCCGGTGCAGCGTCCGGTGCCCCTTTGGGCACCCAAACTTCGTCAAAACGCGATCGCTCCAACACGAAGTTTGTTCCTCTCGATGTAAGGACTATCTCTGAGCTGCCTAGTGCTAGGTTTACTAAGTGTGAACCGCACCTAAACCTAAAGCCTTGCCTAAGTCAAGCTACTAGATCAAAGCCCCTCTTAATAGTACGGTCAAAGGAAAACAAGGTCCTAAACTACTCTAAGTGCCCTTCTTCACCATATGGCACTTAGACCTAGTCTAGTCTTGACGATGTCCATCCATCCTTTGAAAACCGAAACGATTTCCACTATTAAGTAGGCATGTACGTCCCTGTCCATCGAGTACCTATATGCCATGACCTTACCTATGACTTTGCCTCTTGCAAAACACACGTTAGTCATAGTAATCAATAATGTCATTAATCACCAAAATCACTAGGGGCCTAGATGCTCTTTCAATCTCCCCTTTTTGGTGATTGATGACAACCTCGAGTATGAAAAGAGTTGAGGTTTTTAAAGTGACTTGGTTTCAATAAGCATGATACAATAAGAACAAAGGGATTAGTCATGCTTATATCAACCAAATCCAATATCCTGCATCCAAATATGTGAGTGGAATAGGACAGGATATAAACACTAGGCTCATAAGTACATCGGAGTAGACACGCAGAAGCAAAAAGTAAAATGAGCCAAACACACGACAATGAGATATCACATTGAGCACAAATCATGTCTCATAACCATAGTATCTCACACAAGTGCAATGCATAAAAGTAAACGTGATGCATGATAAAGTAGCACACATAAAGAGTATCTCAAAAGAATAAACTCCCTCTCTAGCTCCCCTCCCTCTCTAGCTCCCCCTAACTCCTAACTCTCTCAAACGCACTCTCTCCCCCTTTGGCATCAAGCGCCAAAAACCTAAGAAGACGGCGGAGGAGGCGGAGCAGAAGAGTCCCTCGGCGCGGCCACGAAATGAGCTGCATCATCTGAAGTATCGGCCATCGAGGCGGAGGAGGTGGAGAAGCGTTCCGGGTCCGCTCTGGCGCTGTCACAGGCTGTGCTGGCTGCTCAAGTCCGGCTGACGAAGCTGGCACGGACTCGGTCGCTGTAGCCGTCGTCTCTGGTACGGTAGTAGACGGTGCAAGCTGCTCGGACGACGCTACGGACGACGACAGAAGCTCTGTAGTGGTAACTGGCACCGTAAAGACTGCAGGAGCCTGCAGAGGAGGAGGCGTAGGGTCACCAGTCAGAGCACTGTAGGTGAAGCTGAGGTGCGGATCTGTCTGCGAGTCCCACACAAGCTGCGACGCTGAAGCTGACTGAGGGGTGAAGCCTGAGCGGAGAGGGGTAAACTGCGGTACCTGCTCAAAACCTGAAGAGATAGCACCCTGAGAGACCTGGTGCTGTGGCGTCGAAAACGGCGGACTCTGAGCTGGTAGCTGGAGCGGCTGCTGTGACGGGCTCTTAGTCTGGGGCGCAGGAGTAGGGGGCCTGACGGACGACGTGCCTGGGAGCTGTATCTGCGGTAGCTGAATCCCGGAGGCGGCCATGAGAGCGGCCATCATCGCTGTCTGCTGGGCCTGGAAAGCAAGCTGCTGCTCCTGAAAGGTGAGAAGCTGACGCAGGAGCTCATCCTGCCTGGCCTGCATGGCTGCATTGATGGCAGCCTGATCCCTGTCGCGCCTCGCCTGCTCCTCAGCTGCCCGGCGCTGATCTGCCCTCATCCCCTCTAGAATAGCAAGCAGGGCGGGATCTGAAGCACTCGAAGAACCGCCCGCCTCGTGGTCGTGAGCTCTGGGAGGAAGGTCAGTCACTGGCGGCTGATAGTCGTCGTCTGAACTGTCTGAGGCGAAGTCAAACTCTCCCTCTGCCTCTGCATCTGCAAACGCCCCAATGGCTATGTCCTGCTGCTCCTCTGTCTCTACAACAGCTGCTGTACTGCGGGTGCCCCTAGGAGAAGGTGGGGGCACCGGTCCACGTGGAGCATGAGGAGGAGGTGCACCGCGAAGGTTGTGGTGCGCTCTCAACATCTGCCGGGGGTCGTAGTGGGGGAAGACGGTGTCAGACTCTGTCAACTCCCTCTGTAAGTGAGCTGGCAGGGGCAGTGGCCTAGCACGAAGTATAAGCAGGGAGATCCAATGTGCGTAGGGCAACTGACGCCGGCCCCTGAAGCTCTCTGAGATGGTGTCCTCTATCTCTGAGATAATCAGATCCCACAAGTCAAACTCTGTCTGGGAGATAAGGTGAGCGACGAGCCACTGCTGCATACGAGTGAATCCGTCTCTGTAGCCTGTCCTGGGGAGAAGAGTCTTCCTCAACACAAAGTCGAGGATCCTGGCTGGGCGTGTCAAATCTGCCACTGTCCTGCTAGAGCCCTCCCCAAAGGGTGCACGGAAGCATGGAGCCACGAAGTCAACCGGTGGTATCTCACCACCGTGAGGACGACGAGGGGGATCCACGTTCCCGTAGCACAGCTGGTGAATCCTAGTGGGAGAGGCTCGTAGTCCAAGCACCTGTCTGGCTAACTGTGCAGTCACTCTGTAGTCAGTCCCTGCCAATGCGTAGTGAATGTAGCTGTGATCTGGAGAAATCCACACTGACGCATAGAACTCTCTGACCCACTGCTCACAATAAGTACCGGGGAGCGCTAGCAGCTCCGGGAGTCCGTGGAGGTAAGTGAAATACTGTCGAATATCTGCCCCGACCACGTTCCCGAGAATCTCTAGGTCAATCACCCTGTGCTCCTTGAACTGTGACTGAGAACGAACCAATGCCTCGTGAATGTCCTCCTGGATGACTGTGTAGAAGCGGGCACCGGCTCTGGGATCCCTGACAGCTGGAAACCAGGTCGAAAACGGAACGAACCGCAGCTGCTGGATCTCTCTGGCTGACACAAGAGTGAGATCCCTGTGGATCTTGACTGGCCTCTGGCGGGAAGCTGGAGTGCCTCTAGCTGGAGTGGCACGAGCTGTGGAGGTGGACTGACCCTGCGTACCAGTCCGGGGAGTGGCCTGAGTACGAGCACGAGTTGACCTCCGCAGTGGCTGCTCCTGCTCCTGTCCCTCTGCTAGACCCTCTACCTGGGTCTCTGTCTCAGTGTCCGGATCCTCTTGAGCTGGATCCCTGACCACAAGCCTAACCCTCTGTCCTCCAATCGTCACGGTGCCTGGAGGGGATCCATGGAAAGCCTCTGCCTCAAGCACTGCACGCCTCTGACGTGGCGTAAGATCATCCGCAATCCTCAGAGAACCAGAACGACCACCCCTCTCGGCTGCCTCAGCCGCTGCTGCAACTGCCTCTGCGACCTCTGCATCTCTATCACTGGCCTTCCGCTTCTTGGTGGCCAGCTTCTTGCCTTTTCCCTTCTCTGCCACTGACAGGCGACGGGGAGGATCACCTCCACCATCACCTCCTGGAGAACCTCCTGAGCCAGCTGTCGGACCACTGACATTCTTGGTACGAGCCATTTCAAACACAAACGTCCAACAAACAACTGACTGACAATGGAGATTAAGGCGCTGCAGGGAATCGACAAGATAGGATATATATAAGAAAATATATCAACTAGAGATGAGACAAACCTATGGATCGCAAGAAAAGATGAGATATGGGCGCGAACGGCTTACGATCCACGGACGAGACGCGTTCCGGATTATAAAGTCGCGATCGGAAACCTCCGGAGACCACGAATCTTCTCCTCAAGGTGCTGCAACGAGAAGACCATCGAGATTGGAGTCAAAACCTAACTCGAAAGTCATTGACACAAAAGCTCGAGCACCTTGGGGGCATAGTTCAGAGAACTCACCCACACCCTTGAATCTCTGTGGGATTTGGAGAACCACGCGAAGACAAGAGGGAGAAGAAGATCTGGGGCAGATCTGGCGCGAGGGAAGGCCGAGGGCGCCGCGGATTCGCCGAGGATCAGTGGCGGCGGCGGTTTCCACGAGCTAGGGCACGGGCGGCTCGGGTGATGTAGGCGGAGGAAAGAAGGAACGGCCGCTCGAGGCCCCTGGGCGCGGGCTTTATGCGCCCGCCGTGGGGTCACCGGACGCTCTTAAAGTGGCACCGGACGCGTCCGGTGACCACCGGACTCATGCGCAGAGAGGATTGCATTTTGGCTTTGCATCGGACGCTGGCTTTAGCGTCCGGTGCTTCGGGTCACGCCAGGTGAGCACCGGACGCACCACACCGGACGCTACAGGGATACTGTTCCTGCGTCCGGTGAGTGCAGTCTGGCACACTCACCGCACCGGACGCTCAGAGGCAGCGTCCGGTGCATCGTCCGGTGCTCCTCTGAGCACTTTTCCAACTAAGCACCACGTCCGACTTTGACCCAACCAAGTTCCATCTTCAAAAGCACACAAATAAATACCAAATGGAACTGGTATGAGTGACTTCTCTCAAACCCTCTAATTTTCACAAATATTTAGCCATAGGCTTAGTAGATTTTTATGAAAATAGTTCAAGAAAATCACCAAGGAGCATCATATGGCCATAAAGCTAGGGGGTTAAAACATAATGAGCTTTGAATGCTCCCCCTATCTATGGACGAACACAGCGGATGCTCAACGAATAACCGAAAAGAAACGATCAACTAACAAGCATGCACATGATATGAGTTGTAATGCAATACTTGAGAGAAAACTAATGCTTTTCAAGTTTGATCCAAGGTTAAGCTTTTTCACACACACAAGGGGGTTATCTTAACCATGTTAGACAAGCCCTACATGCAAGTTATATTTTTAGTTTTAGTATGCATGATATGCAAAGCAAAAGTTATTTACAAGATTCAACACACAACTTTTATCTTTTAGTGAAGTTGGATAAGTCAAGCACATTAAGTTCATTTCTCAGCATACAAAACCTAGCTTCGTCTAGGGGTTTTGTGAAGATATCCGCCAATTGATTTTCCGTTCCCACATTCTCTAGGGATATGTCACCTTTAGCAACATGATCCCTAAGGAAGTGGTGACGGATGTCAATATGTTTTGTGCGGGTGTGTTGAACCGGGTTGTTTGCAAGTTTTACGGCACTTTCGTTGTCACACAACAAAGGTACTTTGTCTAGTACTACTCCATAGTCTAGCAAAGTTTGTTTCATGTAGAGTATTTGTGCACAACAAGCACCGGCGGCTATGTATTCCGCCTCGGCCGTTGACAAAGCAACACTATTTTGTTTCTTTGACATCCAAGAGACAATTGATCTACCTAGGAAATGGCACCCTCCGGATGTGCTTTTTCTATCAATCCGGCACCCGGCATAATCCGAATCGGAATAGCCTACAAGTTGGAATCTTTCACCTTTGGGATACCACAAGCCTAGGCAAGGTGTGTATTTTAGATACCTAAGAATTCTCTTGACTGCAATCAAGTGAGATTCCATAGGCATTGCTTGAAACCTTGCACACATACACACACTAAACATTATGTCGGGCCTAGATGCGGTGAGGTAGAGTAGACTTCCTATCATGGAGCGATAGAGAGTCTTGTCAATAGGGTTACCTCCCTCATCCAAGTCGAGATGCCCATTTGATGCCATGGGAGTCTTGATTGGCTTGCAATCCATCATCTTGAACCTCTTGAGAAGATCTTGTGTGTACTTCTCTTGAGAGATGAAGACTCCTTCCTTCATTTGCTTGACTTGAAATCCTAGGAAGAAGGATAGCTCGCCAATCATGGACATCTCAAACTCCTTGGACATCAAATCACCAAATTCCTTGCAAAAAACTTCATTAGTGGAGCCAAAAATAATATCATCAACATAAACTTGGCAAATGAAGATTTCCCCATTCATTTTCTTGGTGAAGAGTGTTGTGTCAACTTTCCCAATCTTGAAGCCCTTCTCAATAAGGAAGTCCCTAAGACTCTCATACCAAGCTCTAGGAGCTTGCTTGAGACCATAGAGAGCTTTGGACAGCCGGTAGACATGCTTGGGGTACCTAGGGTCTTCAAAACCGGGGGGTTGCTCAACATAGACAAGCTCATTAATATAACCATTTAAAAAGGCACTTTTCACATCCATTTGAAATAACTTGATATCATGACTAGATGCATATGCAAGTAGGATACGGATTGCTTCAAGTCTTGCCACCGGTGCAAAGGTTTCACCGAAGTCAAGACCTTCCACTTGTGAAAAGCCTTTTGCCACAAGTCTTGCCTTGTTGCGCACCACTTTGCCTTGATCATCCTTCTTGTTCCGGAAGACCCACTTGGTTCCAATCACTCTTGCATCTTTGGGTCGCTCTTCAGGTGTCCATACTTGGTTGCGAGAGAAGTTGTTCAACTCCTCTTGCATGGCCATGATCCAATCCGCATCACGAAGAGCTTCCTCTATAGTCTTTGGTTCATCTTCAAGAGACACAAAAGCGTGATGTTCAATAAATAAGGCATGTCTAGAACGAGTAGTTACACCACGTGATGGACTCCCGATGATGAGATCTTGAGAGTGATCTTGGAGGAGATGTGATGTTCTTCTTGGTGCCACTTGAGGGGTTGGTTGGGGAGCATCAACGTCTTGTGCTTGTGCCACCGCTTGCTCATGAGTGACTTGGGTGTCTTCATGAGCATCTCTCACATCCTTGTCTTCATCTTGTGGACCTTGTAAGGTGGATGGTGGCTCAATGACTTGCACATCATCATCATCTTCTTTAGGCTTGATGTCTCCCACCGGCATGTTTTTCATGGCATCCCTCAATGGTTCACCACCTACATCATCAAGATTATCACTTGATCCTTGGGAGCCATTAGTTTCATCAAATTCAACATCAAATGTTTCTTCAACCATGTTTGTGGCATGGTTAAAGACCCTATATGCTTTGGACTTTGATGAATAGCCAACCAAGTAGCCAATGTCACATCTTCTTTGAAACTTTCCCAAGTGTTGGCGCTTCTTGTAGATGTAGCACTTGCACCCAAACACTCTAAAGAATGAGACATCGGGCTTCTTCCCATTGGGCAACTCATATGGTGTCTTCTCTAGGAACTTATGTGGAAAAAGCCGGTTTGAAGCATAGCATGCCGTATTGATTGCCTCGGCCCACATCTTCTCTGAAGTGTTGTACTCATCTAGCATTGTTCTTGCCAGGTGATCAATGTCCGGTTCTTTCTTTCTACAACCCCATTTTGTTGTGGTGTGTATGTTGAGGAGAACTCATGCTTGATTCCCACTTCATCACAATATTCTTCAATGTTGGTGTTGTCAAACTCTTTGTCATTGTCACTTCTAATTTTCTTGATCTTCACATCAAATTGATTTTGGGCATTCTTTGCAAACTTCTTGAATATTGATGCAACTTCGGCCTTGTCTTGCAAGAAGAATGTCCAAGTGTACTGGGAGAAATCATCAACTATGACCAAACAATATTTGTTACCTCCAAGACTAGCATATGTGGTTGGTCCAAACAAATCCATGTGAAGTAGCTCAAGCACCCTTGAAGTAGAGAGATAGGCTTTGGTTGGATGAGTGTTTGCAACTTGTTTGCCCGCTTGACATGCACTACAAAGCTTGTCCTTCTCAAATGTCACATCCTTCAAGCCTCTAATCAATTCTTTCTTCATCAACTTCTTGAGTGTGCCCATTCCAACATGTGCTAACCTTCTATGCCACAACCACCCAAGTGATGTCTTGGTGAATAAGCAAGTCTTGACATCAACTTCATTTGATGAGAAATCAACTACATATAGGTTGTTGTGCCGGAAGCCTTTGAAAATCACTTCATTGTCATCTTCCTTGGTCACAATTACTTCTTTCTTCTTGAATAGGCATTCAAATCCAAGATCACAAAGTTGTCCAACCGAGAGCAAGTTGAAACTCAAAGATTGCACATAGAGCACATTGGTGATGGAGTTGTCATTTGATATAGCAACCTTTCCTAGTCCCTTGACTTTCCCTTTTGAATTGTCACCAAATGTGATCTTCTCTTGGTTGTCAACATCTTCATCAAGAGAGGTGAACATCCGGGGATCTCCGGTCATATGTTGAGTGCAACCACTATCAATTACCCAATGTGATCCACCGGTCTTGTAGTTCACCTACACACAAGAGATCAAGCTTGAGATTTAGGGACCCACATTTGCTTAGGGCCCTTGACTTTCTCTACTAGTTGCTTTGGCACCCAAATCTTCTTTGGCCTTTGCTTGTTTGGCGGCCCCATGAAGCTAACCTTGACCTTGCCACTCTTGTCTTTCCTTACAATGTAGTGAGCATTGAAGGCAAATGGTCTTGCATGCTTGGGCAAGGGTGGTGGTAGTGGTGCCTTGCACTCATGAGCAAAGTGTCCTTCTTGACCACACTCAAAGCATCTCTTTGGCTTTGGCTTGCTTGCTTGATCATGAGTGGCTAGAGATTTGATGAGCTTTGTTTGATGAGCCTTATAGCCAATCCCACTCTTGTCCATCTTCATGACGGTGTTCATGAAAAGCTCACTTTGAAGGTCCTTCCCTTTTGTGAACTTTGCTAACCCCATGGTTAGGTGTTCCTTCTCTTTCTTGAGCTTGTTGTTCTCTTGAGTTAGCTTCTTGATGATTGGGTCATTGTTGCTAGCTAACTCATCCAAGATGAATGTCTCATCTTCTTCTTGCTTGTCATACATCAAACCAAGCTTGAGATATTGATTTTCTTCTTTGAGTAACTTGTTCTCATATGCAAGTTTCTTGTCTTGATCAAGTGACTCAATCACAATGGTGTTGTGCTTGGATTAGTCTTGCAACTCTTTCTTGAGCATGACAATTTCATCCTTGAGCTTGATATTGTCCTCATAACTCTCGGCCACTACCACTTTCTTGCCCTTGCAATCAACACATTTGCTTGTGCTCTCCACAAGGAAGTCATCACAAGATGTGGCTACATCAAGCTTAGCAACATTGTTAGTAGCAACATGTGTTTCATCAATTGCAAGTTCATAAGCAATCTCAAGGTTGTCATAGTTTGCTTTTAGAGTTGTTAGTTCTTCTTTCATTGCTCTATATCTAGTGATAAGCTCATCATGAACACTCTCAAGTTTATCATGTTTTTCTTTGAGCTCTTTTAGAGAGAGTTTGAGCTCCTTGAGCTTAGTGGTCATGATCTCATTTTGTTCTCTAAGCTCATCATTAGAGTTAAGCTTTGCTAGAAGTGTATCATTTTCAAGTTCAAGCTTTTCATTTTCACTTCTAGTCTTTCTTATGACTTTTGTATATTTGTTTAGCAATTTTACAAGTTCATCATAAGAAGGTGATTCATATTCACTATCACTTTCACTACTCTCATCCTCACTTTGTACCTTCCGGTCACCTTTGGCCATAAGGCATAGGTGTGTAGAGGATGTAGATGGTGGTGAAGATGATGGTGATGGAGCATCGATGGCGATAGCGGCAACCTTCTCATCATCACTTTCATTGCCGGAGGAGTCACCACTTGAGCTTTCAATGTCGGTGAGCCAATCACCAACAATATAAGCCTTGCCATTTTTCTTCTTGTAGTGCTCCTTCTTCTTGCCACCTTTCTTCTTGTATTGCTTCTTGTCATTTTTCTCATCATCACTTGAGTCATCTTGCTCTTTGTTCTTCTTCTTGTACTTGTCCTTCTTGGGCTTTGGGCATCGATGAGCAAGATGACCAAGCTCACCACAATTGTAGCAATCCATCTCGGAGATGGGCTTCCTCTTGCTACTTGTGAAGAATTTCTTCTTCTTGGAGTCAAAGTTGACTCCATTCTTGTTGAGCTTCTTCAACATTTTTGTGGTTCTTCTCACCAAGAGGGCAATGGATGCATCATCATCACTTGAAGTTGATGACTCAACTTCAATCTTCTTGGCCTTGCCCTTGTGAGAAGCCTTGAGAGCCAAGTCCTTCTTTTCTTTCTTGGCCGACGAGGAGCCATCTTGAGGGTTCATGTGCATGTACATCTCATGAGCATTGATCTTCCCCAATATGGTGGTTGGTGTAGCGGTGGAAAGATCGCCTTGATGAAGCACGGTTACTATGTGCCCATATTTCTCAATGGGAAGCACACATAGTATCTTCCTTGCAACATCCGCCGTACTCATTTGTGTACGCCCAAGTCCATTTAGCTCCTCTACAATGACATTCAAGCGAGAATACATTTCATTAGCATTTTCTTTAGGAAGCATTTCAAATGTATTAAGCTTGTTCATCACTAGGTGATAGCGTTCCTCGCGTTCACTCTTAGTTCCCTCATGGAGCGCACAAAGTTCCTTCCAAAGTTCATTGGCGGTTTTGTGGCTCCGAACACGGTTGAACACCTCTTTGCAAAGACCTCTAAAAATGTGGTTTTTGGCCTTTGCATTCCACTTCTCGTTTTCTTGCTCTTGTGGAGTAAGAGCGGTGGCTCTTTCCGGAGGGCCAAACCCTTCGGTCGCGGCTTTTAGGCACTTTACATCACATGCCTCAAGGTATGACTCCATCCGTATTTTCCAATACGGGAAGTCATCCCCATCGAACATGGGTGGCGGTCCATCCCCGTTAGACATCTTTCTCTAGGCGGTGAAGCCTAAATAGTGAGCACCTCGCTCCGATACCAATTGAAAGGATCAAGATGCCCAAGAGGGGGGGGGTGAATTGGGCTTCTCTAAAAATTTAAGCAACCTATAAGCTCCAATTCAACCCCTTGTGCCTAGGTGACTTAGAGAGCTACCGGATAAAAGTTTTGCAACCTAGTTCCAATCCTATTCTAGCATGCCAATTCTAAGAATGTAAAAGCACAAAGTAAATGCTAGAAAGTAAAGGAGTAGTGGAAGAAAATTCTCGGCGATGTTTTGCCGAGGTATCGAAGAGTCGCCACTCTCCACTAGTCCTCGCTGGAGCACCCGCGCAAGGGTCTTGCTCCCCCTTGGTCCGCGCAAGGACCAAGTGCTCTCTACGGGCTGATTCTTCGACACTCCGTCGCGGTGAATCGCCCAAAACCGCTCACAAGCTTGACACGAGCCACCCACAAGAACTCCGGGTGATCTTCGTGCCTCCAATCACCACCGAACCGTCTAGGTGATGGCGATCACCAAGAGTAACAAGCAAAGAACTCTCACTTGACCCAAACAAGGCACTAGAGAGTGGTGGATGCACACTTGACTCTTGGAATTCACTAGAGGAGGATTCTCTCAAGAATTCACTCAAAACTCAATCCTCTCTAAGCTCTTTGCAACTCTCTTGCTCCACAACAAGTTTCTCTGATGTTCAAATGGGCAAGAGAGGTCTCATGGACGAGGTGGAGAAGTATAAATACTAACCACGAAGTCCAAAGGTCGGCCAACCGTTTTCCACTGAAAACGGGGTCACCGGACGCACATTATGTTGCACCGGACGCACTACACCGAGCGTCCGGTGCTTCATAACGGCTACCTGCTCTTTTCTCTGACAGGTCACCGGACGCTAACTCCCAGCGTCCGGTGCACCGTCCGGTGCTCGGGGAAGCTTTACATGCTCCCTGCGCATGGGACCGGACGCTACCCGGCGCGTCCGGTGCTAGCGTCCAGTGCTCAGGGGAACTTTGCAAGCTCCCTGGGTAAGGGACCGGACGCTGCCTGGTGCGTCCGGTGCCAGCGTCCGGTGCCTAACCCTAAGCACCAAACTGCTCCAACGGCTAAGGACCTCACCGGACGCACTCACAGAGCATCCGGTGCAGCGTCCGGTGCCCCTTTGGGCACCCAAACTTCGTCGAAACGCGATCGCTCCAACACGAAGTTTGTTCCTCTCGATCTAAGGACTATCTCTGAGCTGCCTAGTGCTAGGTTTACTAAGTGTGCACCACACCTAAACCTAAAGCCTTGCCTAAGTCAAGCTACTAGATCAAAGCCCCTCTTAATAGTACAGTCAAAGGAAAACAAGGTCCTAAACTACTCTAAGTGCCCTTCTTCACCATATGGCACTTAGACCTAGTCTAGTCTTGACGATGTCCATCCATCCTTTGAAAACCAAAACGATTTCCACTATTAAGTAGGCATGTACGTCCCTGTCCATCGAGTACCTATATACCATGACCTTACCTATGACTTTGCCTCTTGCAAAACACACGTTAGTCATAGTAATCAATAATGTCATTAATCACCGAAATCACTAGGGGCCTAGATGCTCTTTCAAGTCATTCCCAAGAACTGAGAGTTGAAGAACCTGATTATGGATGAGGCACATCTTTCAAAGCTTTCCATTCATCCGAGAAGTAGTAAGATGTACCAAGACCTGAGATCTTATTTCTGGTGGACCAAAATGAAAAAATAGCAGCTTATGTAGCTCGATGCGACATGGGTTGTAGAGTCAAGGCCATACACATGAAGCCGGCAGGGTTGTTACAACCATTATTAGTTCCAGCTTGGAATGGCAAGAAATAAGTATGGATTTGATAATAGGGCTGCCGACTACAAGAAAAAGGAATGACTTGATATGGGTGATCATCGAGCGAATGACCCAGTCAGCTCACTTCCTACTAGTCAAAACAATGTACTAACCGCCGCAGTATGCTGACCTATATATTGCTGAAATCATCAAGTTGCATGGTATTCCCAAAACCATCATATCAAATAGTGGTTCGCAGTTTACCACTCATTTCTGAGAGCAAATGCACAAAAGTCTAGGTACCAGCTTAGTGAGAAGCACAACATACCATCCACAGACATCGGGGTAGACCAAAAGACTTAATAAAATCCTAGAAGATATTTTGAGAGCTTGTGTGATATCATCCAAGGGCTCATGGGAGGAATGGTTACCCTGAGTGGAGTTATCATACAACAACAGTTATCAACAGAGCATCAAGATGGCTCCATTTGAAGCTTTGTATGGTAAAAAATGTAGAACTCCGTTGAACTAGGTCAAACCCGATGAAAGAATGTATTATGGTATCGACTTTGTCAAGGAAGCCGAGAAGAGAGTACAAATCATCCAGCAACATATGAAGGTGGCACAGTCTCGTCAAAAGAGTTATGCCGACAAGAGAAGAGGATCGCTCGAGTTCATAGTGGGTGACTATGTCTATCTCAAAGATACCCCAATGAAAAAGGTACAATGATTCAGAGTTAGGAGTAAGCTCGCACCAAGATACATGGGACCTTATCGGGTACTGGAACAGAAAGGCCCTATGTCCTACAAGATACAGTTACCCAAAGAGATGAGCTCAATCTTTCGGGTATTCCATGTGTCATAGTTAAAGGAGTGTTTGAGAGTACCTAAAGAGAGGATCGAACCTCGGGGTATCAAAATAGGAGCTAACCTAGAGCACCAAGAGAAACCAGTGCGTATTGTGGACACCAAGGAGCGAGTGACAAGGAACAAAGTGGTGAAAACCTATAAAGTATTGTGGAGTCATCATGATGACAGGGATGCGACATGGAAAACCGAGGATTACCTAAAGAAAGTCTACCCTAAATTTCATAAAAGATGGTTAGTAACTTAAAATCTCAGGACAAGATTTCTATAAGGGGTATGGGTTGTAACACCTTAGTGCTAAGCATGAATTAGGGCTTCATAAACCTACATGAGCATCTGCATAAGCATGAGCATTTCATTCCATGTGCATTTCATAAGTGATGTGATTTTATGTGAATCTTTAAATATGAATTAAATTGTGGTAATTACCATGCTATGCTTAGAAATCCTTGTGATTCCTAGATTAAGTTGTTTCATGTTTATATTAGAAATATTAAGCAGCATTTTTGGAGCACTAGGTTTGAATGTTTTGATTAACTCCAAAATTCCCCAAATAAAGTGATTTTAAAACCTAGAACTAGCTTTAACTTGTAGCTCAAAATCCACTGGGATTCTTGGATTGCACCTTAAAGAAAAGTTGTAGAGAATTTTATTTTGAACAACTTTTGGTTTTGGGGCAACTTTTAAAAATGCTTTTAAACTGCTCAAAAAGGCATTTGAAATAAATTTAGAAAATTCAAAAAAAGGGAAATGGAGGGGGCCACTGTGCCGAGTGGTCCAAGCGCCCCAAATCTCGGCCCACCCAGCAGGTGGCTCGGCTTGCCTCCCCTCTCCCTTCTCCTCGTGCACGTGCCCGCGCGGCCGGACAGCTCTGGTGGCCGACCGCCGTAGGCCGCCAAGCGGACACGCTGACGCCTCCTCATGGGTTAAACTGGACACCCCAGCTCCTAGTGCTCCTCCTCCACTTTGCTCTGCCTCCCCCCCTCTCTCGCTCACGCACCTCAGCGGTAGCGCCACCGCCCGCTATTGTCGTCGAGGCTCGGAGCTTCTCCCCTGCCTCACTCCAGCCATCTCCTTTGAATCCAAGGCCACCTTCAGCTTTGTCTCGTCCTCCCGCATCTCGTGCTCGCACTCTGCCGCCGAGGTGAGCCCTAACGAGGTCGTTCAACCTCGCGCGGAGTCTGTGCGAGCTCGTCGGAGCTCACGGCTCGTGTGGATGCCCCTTTCCCATGCCTTCTTCTCCTTATTTTCGCACGCATCGTCACTAGGGTAGCACGAGGGACCTCGAGTCGCCCTCAGCGGGCTCCCTACCATGCCGGAGTAGGCTAGCCACGGTGAGCAGCGCCGCTATGCACCATGCAGACCGGGGAGGTAGCTCTGGCTGTCCTCTGGCCAAGCCAAGGGTACTAGTGGGTGCGCCTCGCTGCAGCGAGCACACTAGTGCCAACCCCATGGCTGGAGCTCTCGCTAGAGCTCGCCCCCGATTCAGCGTGACTGACGGGTGGGGTCGGGACCCAGCTGTCTGTCCCTCAGCAGGGTCATGGGTGCACTGCACCGGGTGCATCTAGCAGTTCTGGCCAAAAATTGATTTTCATTTTAAAATAAATGATTTTTAGAAATGCTTTAATCCTTTGGAAAATCATAACTTGAGTTCTAGAGCTCCAAAAATGACGAAACTAAGTTTGTTGTGCCCCATAAAGACAGATCTACAGTTTGACGTACTTACATGTCATGTTTGAATATATTTTCTGTGTAGATTATTTAAGACATGAAAATGTTGATTTCTTAGGAAATGTGTAGAAAGTAGAATATGGGTCACAAAAATATGATTCTTGTTTTGGTAGGTTTGTTTGGTTATGTAGTCTCTGTGAAAAATGTGAGAAGGAATATTTGCTGTACAAAAAGAATTACTAGTGAATGAAATGTGTGTATGATAAAGGTTTATTTTTTAATAAATAATCTGTACATGCAATTAATCTGGAAATTTTTGTAGAGCTTTCTTATGTTACTGAGTATTTAGAAAAAAATATGAAATCTATTATTTGACACTTTTGCATGAGTAGAGTATTTTCCATTAATTATATTTAGTATATTGTGAATTTTGTGTGGGCCACGTTACTTACCCAAATGCAGTGAAAATTTTATGGTAGGCTTTATGTATGGTCTATAGTCTATTGTAATTTTTATGGAATTTAGTGAGTCATAGAAATATATGTTACTGTTATAGGTCTAGTAGTTGATAAATAAATAAATAATTGTTATCTATGAACTTAAAGATGATTGAATAGTTTGTTGTATCTTTGAAGGATCTCATTGTATGTTGGTTGTCTTAGTAAGTGGTAGAAAGATGTGCAGTAGGTAATCTATGTTTAGGCTACTTGTTCTTGGATGATGTTGACTACTTAGTAGTAGTGGGTTCCTTGATTCCTGTGTCATGACTCCCCTCTATCAGGGAGGAGATACACACCTACTCAATAAGCATAGCATATCATGACCATCTAGTGATCATCTACATGATCATGCACCAGAGCATTGTTGATGGTCTTTAACGCCCATTTTTGGCCTTCAACATTTCATCCAAAACCATGGTAAATCAACATGATCATGTGCACATTTTGCTTATTATTTACCTAGTTCCACATCTGCATATAAATTTATTTGAATGCAGAAAATAATAGAAAAAAGAGTGAATTGGACCCACCTAGAAGGCAACCCACGGGCGCCATGCCTAGGTGGCGGCCGCCGAGCCCACCTGGCGGGCGCCACCCCCAGCGTATCAAGACATGTCACCGATCCGCGTGACACACCTCCATGAGTCCATCTGAGGCATCCAAAGTTATGTTGGTTTGATCCTATGGCTAGAAGATGTTGTAACATGGATTATGGTTTTCCAACATGTGACAAAGCGTTACTCCAACACGTTCCTGCCTGAAACCGACCTTGGGAGCTCATCTGGACTGTTGGAAGGTAAGGCAGTTACTCTGGGGTGGCGCCCACCATTGATCCCTAGCGCCCGATAGGGGGGAGTGGTGCCCGCCACCCCATTCTGGCGCCCGCCACTCCTCTTCACTCCCGTGCGAGCTCCTTTCTCTAGAAGACTCCCTGGCCTATAAAAGGACCTCATCGGCACCTATTTCAGGGAAGGAGAAAAGAAGAGAACACAAGAAGTGCTCAAGCTTAGAGCAAGTGTTAGTGTAGTAGCTCCCTCACTTAGGTAGCCTAGCTTAGCTCCATAGCTTCTCTTCCCCAGCTTAGCCTAGCTCTAGTAGCTTCGAGTTGTAAGCGGGAAGAGTAGCCAGGCGTAGCTCAGCTTAGAGACGGGAAGAGTCTTCCTCCTCTCCACTCTGGTATTATACCTTTGTTATCTTAGTACTCATTTATTATTTTTCATTTACTTTTAGTATTTGAGTACTATATTGATCCAGAACTTCTATCATGGTCTAGTCTGACAAGACAGGAGCTATTTAGATGCCACAGCTGGCGGTGCCTTTTTCTCTCTTAGTGTTGTAGATGCTAAAGCATTAATGGAGAAGATGGTGTCTAATCAAGGATGGAATATTGAATGACTACAGCCCCGCAAGAGAGGTGTTTACGGTAGATAAGTACTCTTTTTAACCATCAACATAGCATGAGAAAGGACTTAAATCAGAATATCATCTAGCTATAAGGGTTATCACAAACAGAATTCAACAAGTTTTGGTGATTGTCTATTTCTGTAAGGGGTTATCCGAATAAGAACAAAACGTGGTCCACATGTCAGATTTACATAGAGAGAATATATGAAACGTCAACTCAAGAATACTCTAGAAGACATGAGAAGGCAACCCTGCAAAGTAGGGCCCCTTGGCAGCTAGCCATTGGTGGGCACCTCACCTGGTAAGGGTGGCTGCCCAAGGGCAGCAGCCAATCAGCTGCCGCCTCACAGATCCTGCCTCGACTGCCTTTGAGGAGTAATCTTCAGCGCACATTTAAGTTGGTTTGATCCAAGGGCTATGGTGCTTCCTAGGAGGCTATAAATATGACACTGACCCCCCTGGAGCGGAGTTCATAATTCTCTGAGAAGAACAAGAGAAGAAGAATTAGATAGAGAGGGTTCTCTTGAATGGATCTGTCTCTATACGGTTCTTAGCCACCAAATTAGATCTCTATAGCTCTATAGCATAGCTATATAGGAGTAGATCTAAAAGGAGTCAAGTCAATCTTGCAGTCCGGATCTATCTTTGTTATGGGTAAACTTTTATTCTTCTTTGTGATATTCATATTAGTTCTTGCTACTATGAATATGAATTTGATCTATTTGATTATATCATAATTAACTTTATTCTATTTGCTTATGTTCTCAATTATATTGTTATTAGTCTACTTTGATTATATGCTTAGCATAGTTGGATTAGAATTATGTTTATGCATAGGATCGTATAGCGCTTACTCATTAGGCTGATGGGTAAGTGTTAGATATTGTGTAGGCGAGGTGCCTAGACCGTATATATCTGCGATTTCCCCTTATGGTCCGGAGCTTGAGGTAGATCATGGGAGTGACAGTCCTATTGAGTCCTTTGTATTCCTTCTCCCAATTATAAGGCTTGTAGAGCACCATTATTACTAGGAAGTGTTTGCTATGTTCATGATCTTTCTTACTAATATCACTATGCATAGATATAACCTTTTCTTACGATGATGCTAGGTGTACTTGCACTAATCATTGTATGCTTTGACAGTATAGTTAGAATACTTAGGATTTATTCTTGTAGATTGTCCTAGTACCATGCTAGTGTTATAGACTTATAGTAATCTAATTGAGATGATTATCATATTTATCATATGGCTATGAATTCTTATTTATCTGTCACTTATTATTCATATTCATATATTTATTTTATGTGACACTTATCCTGCATGAGAGATAGATAAAGACATGGTTAAGATCTTCATGACTCTACGTGTAGTGCTCATTGCTCATTATCCATTGCAAGTCCCTTCCTAGTGGTAAAAATATAAATAACGATACCTAGATTACTCTCGGTTAAAATGCTATATCGTTATTATCTGTGCGCTTGTGGATCCTTTATTTATTTATTTATTTATTTATATTTATTCCTAGAAAAGCATATAGATTTAATACCAACACTTCTACATTATGTTGGGGATGACAACCTAGCTTAAGTGATGTAAAGTAATTTTGACGTCGTTGCTAGGGATAGGTTTAAAAGTCTATTTATAGTAATTGCGTTAAGAAGTGTCAACAAGAGGTATGCATTCTCTTAAAGAAGCTGACATGATTGTAGCCAAGATGGACGTATTGGCCAAAAACGTGGAACAATATGAAAGGATGAGTACTCAAGAAGCTGTTCAATCCCTAGATTCACACATGACTTGCGAAGCCTGTGGTGAATTTGGACATTCTGGTAGTCACTGCCCCGAGACTCATGAAGATCTCAACTTCCTCAATAATGATAATGGTTTTCGCCAACCAAATCAAGGATGGAATCAGCGCTCCAACTCTCAAGGTAACACTTTTAAATTATTTTCTAGTAATAACAATAATGGGTATCTGAGTTTAAAAGATCTTGTTCATAGTCAAGGTAGATTAACTGACAACTTAAATAAAAAGCTGCTTACTAATAACAAGATACTTGAGAATATAAATGCTAAATTGGATGATTTCTCTTCTGCTACGAAAAATCAACTTAACTTTAATAAGATGCTAGAAACCCAATTAGCTCAAATTGCTTCTGCTATACCATCTTTTGAATCTAGTAAAATTCCTGGTAAACTTGAAAATATGGAGACTGCCAATCTTGTTGATGTAAAGTATTTTATCTTTGGAGATCAAGATTTTCCTATTAAGAAAAGTGATCCCGGTAGTCCCATAATTGAATGCACTATTGATTCTCATACTTTTGAAAATGCTATCTGTGATCTGGGGTCAAGTGTGAACATTATGTCTAAGGAAGTCTATGAAACTTATTTTGTTCCGCGTGCTATCCCAACGAGTACCTACCTCCAATTAATTGATAATTCAACCAGTTATATAGAAGGAATAGCCACTGATCTGTTAGTTCAAATTAGAGGCTCTTACATTCTCGCTGATTTTATGATGTTAGACATGGGGAATAGTAAAGATGTCCCTCTAATCCTAGGACATCCATTTCTTAGTACTGTTAATGCTTGCATTTTTGTTGGTTCTGGGAAAATTCAGATGACTCTTGCTGGGAAAAGAGAAACATTTCCTTTTGCTCGTGGTCCTTCGTATGCAACTAACTTGCAGGCAAAGCAACCCGATGAAAAAGAAGCAAGGAACTTGAGGAAACCATGTACCAACAAGAAAAGGGCTAAATCTAAGAACCCAAGATCAAGGAGAAGAGGATAGCATAAGAAGAAGGAACCCTCATCAACTGCCTCGTGTGTGACTCCTGACAAGGAGGAGGCCATGTGGAAAGAGGAAGAAGAAGAAGATCCCCTCAAGGAAGAGCCACCGAAGGATGAAGTTCTGGCCGAGGAAGAACCCCTATGATTTTAAGGTATGCTTTACTCTCTCTGCATTTAAATTCTGCATTTACATTTCTGTCACAGAACCGACCAAATTATAAGAGTTCAAGTGTAGAAACGATCGACTCGCAATCAAGTTTCCAAACTTGAGCCCATATAATCCCGGTAGTCAACTGAAATCACGAAGGACTTCAAACCAACTTGCAACAAACCAAGATCGTAATAGTTCAACATAACACAGCGAATGTTACATAGTCATTCATTGCCGTCGAAGTGGCACCACATCGGAGTTACTTAGTTATTACAACACATGTTTGTAGTAGGAGAAGCAAAATAGTTTACAACTCACATTCCAAAGTTCATTTCACAAGTTCTTGTTTCAGCCAGAGTCTCATGCCATCCATCAAAAGCAACAGATACGAAGTAGTTAGAGAACCGTGCCCAACGGTTTAGTCTTCATCCCCAGCGGGATGGAGACAGGTTTTGCAGAAGCCATCATAAAAGATATCATCTGCAACAGGTGGGAATAAACCCTGAGTATGAGAATGTACTCAGCTAGACTTACCCGTCTAGTAAAAACATAAAAGACACCAAGGATCATGCAAGGCTAAGTATAAAGTGTAGCTGGTTTGACTCATCATTTGCCAAAAGCTTAAGTGATTACCATACCATTTGTAAAGGCATCCATTTAGTCTTTATTAGCCTATCACTAGATTAGCACCTGTACTAAAGCACTTCACTTTGATTAATACAAACAATAATAACCATATCAAGTTCATCATGTGCTCTTCCCTGCTATCATCATTATCACGACCCAAAGTTCTTTAGTGGATGCTACGTTTGCCGCTGCTCTGTGAAGTTCTCACTATCCAGGAGAGATGGCGATTCGAATCGATTCCTATCCAGCTGGAGGGTTATTCCTAGCACTCACCCAAGCATCCCCCGTCGGAGAGCCAGCGGGTCACCTTTGGTACGACTCAGGAATCGCGGCTCCGATCAGCGCCGCACTCCCATGGCTACCACTCTGCTAGGGAGGTCAGGACTTTTAACTCACCTGCCTTTGGTCTTACGCCAATGGTCCCCCGCACACCGTACTGCCTCCGGTAGTGCGCACTTTATACTTGTCGGTCTTCCGGCCTGAGACATACTACTAGGCTTCACGGTCAGAATGAGTTATCCGGCCAACTAAGTGTTAGGCATGCGTTCAACATGACAAGAGGACGTACAACGATCGGTTCTTAGCTGCCACAGACGGAGTTACTACAACCTTACGAAACTCCACCCGGCTTAAGTCATTTTAAACAGGTTCTTTCCATGATAGCACATATAGACAATCGTGATCCAACACAACCCTCTCTCGCATAGGTGACAGGTGTTGACGGTCCTTAAGTACTAAAATTAATAATCAAATAAACATGGAAAAGGATCAATATGAAACAAACATCTAGAATTAGGGTTTTATCTGACAGAATTCCACGAGCTTTGGTGTTTATCTGTTTCTGCAGGGGGTTATCAGAGAATATGGAGAGAAGGCCCACATGTCATATTTACAACGACATAATTACGTGCTGCGCAATTTTCCTCAATCTATAAGAGTCCAGAAGCCACGGGAACGAACGAGAACACGATCGGGCTCGGGGGCAGGGCACCCGCCCACCCCCCTTGGGCGCCCGCCCTGGCCAGGAGTTGGATCAGGACTCTGTTTCGAGACTACGCTCCACCGACCTAAAGAATCAATCTAAACCATACAATCAATGTCGGTTTGATCCAACGGCCCAAATTCACTTGAAAGGACAATAAAACCAAGGCCTCTTCACCCCTGGAGGAGAGAGGAGAAGAGAAGAAATCATTATTCAGAGGTAGCCATCAAAGTTAGGGTTTAGATCTTCTCTCCCACAGAGAATTAGAATTAGCTACTCCCTAATCCTTCAAGTTTAGAGGTTTGATTAGATAGCAATTAGAGAAGTAAAGCACTACGCTCTAGATTCGGATCTTCAGTAATAAAGATTGGTATTATTCATATATTTCTCTAATTCTTTGTTCTAATTGCATTATGTCTCTAATTATTATGTTCTTAGTTTGCTCTAGTTCTATATTTGATATAGTTATGATTGATAATGAGTTTATGTATAAGTTTGCAAAGCGCTTAGCTCTTGACGCGAGGGAGTTAGGTGATAGATCACATGTGAGCGTGGTGCTTAGATGTTATTTATGTGCAAATGTATCCTATTGGCTGGGTTGTGTGATAGTTCGCGATAGTGACAGCTTCGTTGATTCTTATATAGTCCACCCTCCGTTGATAGGACAGGCAGAACCGGTATTGTGGAGTAAGTCTTGCGATGCTCTGATTTACTTTAGCAATGTTCCTTATACATGAATGAAGAGTCTTTTATGCTATATATGATCTTGTAGATAACTAGAGTAGATTATGACTTAGTAGATAGTAGATAACTTAGAATCCATTCTCTAGCTAATCCGACGTCACCTACATATATCAGGAGTAGTCTATTTTCTAATCGCTGTGTTATCCCTTGAACTTATAATTCATTATCATTATCTTTATGGTTTACCCCCTTCCAAAGTAAGTGACTGTGTGACGAGTTTCTCATTAGTAATCATGTTCTTGCAAGTTTATCTCTAGTCTATGCCTTGATAGATTTTGTCCTTAATTTAATTTCATCCCTTTTGTTCTCTTAAGCAAAATTATAAATAACGATACCTGGAATACTTATCCTGGTGAAATGCTACAATGAGGTGTTTTATCTGTGCGCTTGCGGATATAATAGATTATTTTCTAGAAAGCCTTTACATTTATAAATACCTTTGTACACTCTGGCACCATGCTGGGGATGACAACGTAGTATCTAAGTGGTGTTAGCTAGTGTCAACAAGCATTTCTGGCGCCGTTGCCGGGGAACAAAAGGGTAATACATAGGAACGGTAAGGAATGTCAGGAAATCAGTCAAGGTTATTCATATAAAACATTAGACTAGACTATAGAGAAAAAATTGCATAAAAACAGCTACTAAGTGAGAAATCATAACAAGGCACCTCTGCTTTGGCAGGTTCACCCTGTTGTTTTTCTATATTTATATTTTTATACAGGTATATCAGGATTGACTTTGGGTACATTCAACTCTTCATCATCAGAACCAAAGCAATCAAGAGAAGAAGAAGCTAGCTACCAATTGCTGAAGCTATGGCACAAAAGACCTTGCAAGAATTCTCTGCTCCAAGTCTTGAGAACAGTCCAACTGGTCCAAGGTTTGCAGTAGAAGAAGGAGTACCCGAGTTTGAGCTCAAGTCAAGCCTCATCAATTTGGTGCAAGCTACACAATTCAGTGGAAAGGCACATGAAGATGCTAGTGCACACTTGCAGAATTTCTTAGAGATTGGAAGTGTTGGGTATTCTTAACATCATTACCAAAAGTAGACTAAGTTCTCTAAATCTAGTAACGGTGCCAAAAATGCCAAACCTATCCCTCATACCACTTAAGCCAAGTTGTCATCCCCAGCATGACATGAGAGACGCGGTATTGAAATATGCAATTGCTCTTCTAAATAAATAATGAATGGGATCTGCATGCGCACAGATTAATACCGATGCAGCATTTTAACCGGGAAGTATTCCAGGTATCCTTATTTATATTTTTACCACTGGGAAGAGATTAACAATCATCAATATTGATTACATAATAGAATATGAGATTGAGTATCTATCATTGCATGTATAATTGAGAACATTTATCTAACTCTTCATACAGGGATAAGTGTCACATAAAGGATATATGAAATAATGAATAGTGACAAAGATAATTAATATGATCAGCCACATATAAATATGATAAGCACCTCAATTAGATACTCTAGAAAGTTATTAGCATGGTATTAGAACGAACTACAAGAAATTCCCTAAGTTATCCTCAACTATATAGTCTAACATTATCATAATTAGTGCAAGCATACTTAGCAATCATTGCGAGACAAGACTACGCCCATGCATAGTGATATTAGCAAGGTAAATGAGAAACATAGCAATCACTCCCCTGTAATAATATTGCTCTGCCAGCCCAATACACGAGAGGAGGACTATATAAGAATCAATGAAGCTTTCACTATCACGAACTACCCCACGATCTGGCATATTGGGTACAATCGCAGATAAATACAGTATAAGCACCACGCCTACACAATATCTATCATTTACCCATGGATCCAATGGATAAACGCTATACGATCCTAAGCATGTATATAGATCCAATCTAACTAAGCCAAGTACATAACTATGATACACTAAGAACAATATAATCTTGAATATAAACAAGTAGAGCAAAGTCATAAGCAATATATTGAAGTAGAACAAAGTCATATTCATAATATTGAAGAACAAAGATAATTAGAAGAACAATTAGAAGCACAATTATAGAATTACCAAGAATCCTCCTGACAGATCCGGAAACCAATCGAAGATTGACTCCTTCTAGTTCTAATCCTATGTAGCTATGCTAATCTAGATATCTAATTGATGTGGTGGCTCTAATCTTGATCAGAGGCTTCTTCTCCCTTGAGGAACAATGAATTAGGGTTGAGAGGCTCCCTCCTCCAGGGGCCAGGGGGTCTGGTTTTATAGTCCCTTCAAGTGAATATGGGCCGTTGGATCAAACCGACATAGATTGTATGGTTTAGATTCATCCTTTAGGTCGGTGGAGATCTCCCACGAAGCAGAGTCCTGATTGGACTCCCAGAGGGGGCGGGCGCCTAGGGCAGGAGGGCGGGCGCCCTGCCTCTGGCCCCGTTTCGCCTCCGCTTCGGTCTCGTGGCTTCTGGAGTCTTCCAGATGTAAGATAATTGCGCGGTACGTTAATATCTCTATGTAATTCTGACGTGTGGGCCTTTCTTTCGTATTCCCTGATAACCCCCTGTAGAAATAGACAAACACCAAAACTCGTGGAATTCTGTCAGATAAAACCCTAAGTTTAGATGTTGATTTCATTTGGATCCTTTTCTTTATTTATTTGATAATTAAATTTGATACTTAAGGACCGTCAACAAACTCCCCCAAGCTTACCTCTTGCTCATCCCTAAGCAAGGATAGACTCAGCTATGGATCATAAGTTGTTGCAATATCTTAAAAAATTGACGGTACACATGCTTTTTAAATAAGATCTCATCTCTGAGTTAGTCAAGACTTAAAACTTACTTACTCTACCTTCACCATGGGACTTGTAACCGTCACTTCTATCTTGAGTGGTTAAAAGATAGAACAGTCTAGTCAAGTGCCATGTCTCTTATTCTTGATCAGCTATAGCTCTGGTGTTTTTGCAGATTTTCAAATAAAACTCAGAAATTCCTTGTATGACTCTCTCATATCTCTCTTTTGTGGTATTTCTGGATCCTTACCAAGGCAGTGATGGTCTATGCCTTCTCTCTCACCCTACTCTAATAAGGCTTTAATATCTGGAGCTCATAGGTGGGAGATAAAATATACATACTTATAAGACATTTATTGCATAGTCAAACCATGGATCCAAAGAAACAAATCAATAAGCCAAATCAAGATGTGCATGTGTGGCGAATGAATGGTGTATGGTGATGATGGTGATAACAATGGTGAAAGTCTAATTCTACTTTTGCTCTTTTGAGGGGATACATACCTTTCTTGCTTTTTGAATAGTGAGGAGAATGAGATGCTCTTCTTTTTCTTTTCTCTCAGGTGGGTATCTTGTACCCCTAATTCTACTATCGGACAC
This sequence comes from Sorghum bicolor, assembly GCF_000003195.3. NCBI lineage: Eukaryota > Viridiplantae > Streptophyta > Magnoliopsida > Poales > Poaceae > Sorghum > Sorghum bicolor. The sequence continues at coordinate 36,954,703 of NC_012875.2, forward strand.
TTGTCCATTTTTACCTCTCGTCTCACTTTTTCTTTTCTTTCGAGGTTCCGAGCACTTGCTCCTTTTTATTTCCTCGTTTTTTAGAGCACTCATCTCTTGAGATAATATAGCAAGTGGTAGTAACAAGATAACTTGAGCATTTATTTCACAAGGAAAAAAAACAAAAATATTTTTGGTTATTCTCTCCCGGATTAGGAGTAGAATAGTTTTGGGTGATTCTGGAGATGGAAATGGATGGATATATGTGGATGGTACTTCCGGAGTAGAAGTAGCATATATGAGTGAACGTGCAAGTGAATCTTGATTTAACCACATGACAAGCTCCTAAGGGTCTACACAGCTTGACCACACTCAATGCTCATAAGCAGTAAATAGTAAATGTGTGGCTCAAAGTCTAGCAAGCATGTATATATGGCTGTGGTAGGAATTTAAACTCTCATCATACAGGAACTCATCATGCAACATTTTAAAAATTTTCAAAGATAAAATTCTCCAGAATTCTAGCATCTCTAGGAACAGATAAACAGCAGCTCAACCTTCCCATATCGTATCCGTTAACAACTTAGACTTCAGATCAAGTTTTCATCCCACAAGTTTAGGTTTAGAGCAAGCTTTAAATTATAACAGTTATGTCTAAACTTGAGAAAGAACTTAAAATGTGCAAATTAGGCAGAGCAACTATTCATCATATCCATGCTTAAGTTTTATTTAGATACAGATTAGCATAGCCACTTTATTTATTTATTAAACACACTAAGCAAAAGGCAAATATATAAGCATAAAATTTTTTATTTGGTTTTTCATAATTATGTATATTTAAATTCTAATATAATATAAGTATAAATATAGATAGATAGAAATACTTATCGGGGTAAATGGGGGTGCTCTCCCCCAAGCTGAATTTTGATGTAATTTCTCTTGATGTAGCTAGCAGGTGGCAGAGGTGTATTTGAAAGTCAGCAGCATTCTGACAGCGATTAGAATGTCCTTCGTCTGCTAGTCTTCTTGATTCTTAAATTCTGTGGAGCTCAAATAGACAACAAAGCTTGTGGAACTGATTAAGTGTTAGCATAAATATCTAGCCTTTATCATGTTGAGACTCCTCAATAATTATTACTCCCTATTTTTATATTTTTATTTTATAAAGTAGAAAAGAAATTTTTATTTTATTTTTATGCCACCACAGTGAATGTACTTATGGGTTTTTTGCCACTCGTATACTCACATGGGGCTTACTGTTTTTTCACATTTTTATTTTCTTTTTAGGATAGTATGAACTTAATTAACTAAGTAGACTATTTGAAATAATTGAAAGGGAAAGGATAACTACCAAGTTTACCTCCTAGCAAGGCGTTCGGTGTTTGTAAGTCCTCCGAACGGGACTCTCCATTTTCTCAATTGTCTTGAGGTTCGTTGGGTGGCGTAGTCGGTACTTCCGGCAGCGCCTCCTCTTCATGTATAGTTATCTTCTCTTTCCATACCTGACTCGGTGCTACGGTCTCCTCTGGATAATTCTGTTTAAACTCTACGTCTACTGACCTTACAACTTCTCCTTCATAGTCTGCCCATCCGTCCCTGATGATCTGCCTCCTCTGGTTGCGGTTGCGTCGTTTTCTTACCAGTTCCAATGTAGATAATTGCTTTAACGGTGCTGAGGAACGGTCTTCCAAGGATGATGGGTGGATCGTACTCGTCTTCTCCCATGTCAATAACTTGAAAGTCTGTGTAGACAAAATGATCGTCTATTTTGACTGGGACATCAGTTACTATTCCTTTAACTTCTCGAAATGTCTGATCTGCCATCTGGAGCTGAATGTATGTTGGTCTTAGGGGCATGGTTCCGAACAAGAGCCGATAGGTGACTGCGGCCATTATGTTGACGCCTGATCCGGTGTCACAAGTCGTCTTGTAGAAGTTATATCCATTTATGGAGCAGTAAATGCTTGGCATTCCTGGGTTGTCCTTCTTGGTCAAAAACGGTGACTTAAGTTGGTGATCTTGGCCTCTATGAACTACAGTGACCATCTTAGCTGACTCGGTCCACACTTGCTTGTTCCTGTTCCTCCTGTTGGTCCTCTTCCTTGACTCACGTCTGGATTGATCTGGAATTTGTGTAGTCTTGTTCTTGAAGAAAAATGTCTCCTTCCTCCCTTTGACGTAGAAACTGATCTTGGCAGCACTAGCATAGATGATAGCTCCCGTGGTGTTCAAGAATGGCCTCCCTAAGATGATAGGTGCTCTCTCATCATTTCTGGTCTCTACCACTACAAAGTCTGCTAGGGCATACAATGTACCAACTCGGACACAAAGGTTCTTCATGATTCCTTTTGGAAAAGTTGTCGTCAGATCTGCAAACTGCAAACACATGGTTGTTTGTAATAAAGGATATGTAAAGAATTTCTCATAGAGTACCCTAGGTATAATGTTGACACTGGAGCCAAAGTCGCAGAGTGCTTCTGGAACGTCCACCATGCCGATGGAGATCGGGATGACGGGGCGTCCTGGATCGCCTCTCTTGACCGGCAGAAGGTCAGTAGAGAATTTAGTGACGGGGTTACTCCAATTACCTGCATCAAACATGTCTACAAGATTCGCAGATTCTAATCCTTCCGGTTGTGATGGTATACCGGGGTTAGTAGTAGGAACAGCAGCAGCTATTTGATTTAACTAAGATTCAATCATTTTATTAAAGCTAATTTGATTCTTGATGGCAGTAGAGAAATTATCCATTCTATTATTTATATTTTCTAGCATTTTATCATTTGATGCCAATTTCTTAGATAGGTTATCCATTAGCTTTCCTTGATTAGACACTAACTCTCTCAAAGGTGGAAAATTATTATTATTTTTGTAAGAATTGTTACCTTGATAATTACCTGAGTAGTTAGGCCTCTGTTGATTCCAACCTTGATTTTGTTGAGGACGGTGGTAGTAGTAGTTGTTGTTGTTGTTGTTGATGTAGTTCACATCCTCAAGTATCTCAGGGCAGTGGTTGCCTGAGTGTCCAGTGTCTCCACACTCCTCACAAGTCATGTGAGAGTCGTAGATGTGCATAACTTCTTTCTTATCTCCAGCTCTATCGTCGAGCTTCTTCATGAGCAGGTCTAGCTTTGCAGACAGCATGTCTAGCTCCTTGAGCTGATGCATACCTCCACCTCTCTTGCGTGTCTGGGTCCTCTCTTCATTCCAGCCTTGGTTGGACGCCATCTTCTCCACAAGAGCTGTGGCTTGTGGTATAGTAAGTGATAAGAATGCTCCTCCAGCTGCAGCATCCATGGTCTCTCGGGCATTGTTGCCGAGTCCATGATAAAACGTCTGCATCAATAGCCAACTCTCTATTCAATGATGGGGACATTCTAGGATGTAGTCTTGGAAACGCTCCCATGCTTCTGGAACAGATTCATCATTTTGTTGCTGAAAACTTGTAATCTTCCCACGGAGAGCAGTGGTCTTGCCCATGGGAAAGAACTTTGCCAGGAAGTTTGTTGAGCAGAGTGCCCACGTAGTATTCTTTTCCTTTGTAGCGTAGAACCACTGCTTCGCTCTTCCTAACAGTGAGAATGGGAACAGGAGAAGTAGTATAGCATCTTTGGAAACTCCTGATATGGTAAATGTGTTGCAAATCTCTAAGAAGTGTTCTAAATGAGCACTAGTATCTTCGTGTGCCTTCCCACAGAACTGGTTGGATTGCACCATATTGATAAGTCCAGGCTTGAGCTCAAAGTTGCCGTCGATCTCTACAGCAGGTCCAGTGCGGATGTTGTCCGTAGTGGGAGCTGAGAACTCGCGGATTGATTTGTTCACCATGGCTTCGAACTCTGAAGACAAGTTCCGGTGATCTTCTTGATTGGATGAAGCTTCTTGCTGAAGTGTTGATGATCTCTTCTTGAGCTTGGCTCTCGTCTTCTTGAATAATGCTTCAGGATTGTCAACAAAATTTCCTGGAAGATGTCTTCTATTCATACATTCCCCTGCATAAGATAAAATAGAAAAATATCGGGGTAAAACTGTATGAGAGAATAGATAAGCTCAATCATATTAGTGATGCGAATGATAACTCAAAATCTTTTATTCCATTCCTGATTAGTAATCAACCTTCCCCGACAACGGCGCCAAAAATGCTTGTTGGGTATTCTTAACATCATTACCAAAAGTAGACTAAGTTCTCTAAATCTAGTAATGGTGCCAAAAATGCCAAACCTATCCCTCATACCACTTAAGCCAAGTTGTCATCCCCCGCATGACATGAGAGACGCGGTATTGAAATATGCAATTGCTCTTCTAAATAAATAATGAATGGGATCTGCAAGCGCACAGATTAATACCGATGCAGCATTTTAACCGGGAAGTATTCCAGGTATCGTTATTTATATTTTTACCACTGGGAAGGGATTAACAATCATCAATATTGATTAGAGAATAGAATATGAGATTGAGTATCTATCATTGCATGTATAATTGAGAACATTTATCTAACTCTTCATACAGGGATAAGTGTCACATAAAGGATATATGAAATAATGAATAGTGACAAAGATAATTAATCTGATCAGCCACATATAAATATGATAAGCACCTCAATTAGATACTCTAGAAAGTCATTAGCATGGTATTAGAACGAACTACAAGAATATTCCCTAAGTTGTTCTCAACTATATAGTCTAGCATTATCATAATTAGTGCAAGCATACTTAGCAATCATTGCGAGACAAGACTACGCCCATGCATAGTGATATTAGCAAGATAAATGAGAAACATAGCAATCACTCCGCTGTAATAATATTGCTCTGCCAGCCCAATACACGAGAGGAGGACTATATAAGAATCAATGAAGCTGTCACTATCACGAACTACCCCACGATCTGGCATATTGGGTACAATCGCAGATAAATACGGTATAAGCACCACGCCTACACACAATCTATCATTTACCCATGGATCCAATGGATAAACGCTATACGATCCTAAGCATGTATATAGATCCAATCTAACTAAGCCAAGTACATAACTATGATAAACTAAGAACAATATAATCTTAAATATAAACAAGTAGAGCAAAGTCATAAGCAATATATTGAAGTAGAACAAAGTCATATTCATAATATTGAAGAACAAAGATAATTAGAAGCACAATTAGAGAATTACCAAGAATCCTCCTGACAGATCCGGAAACCAATCGAAGATTGACTCCTTGTAGTTCTAATCCTATGTAGCTATGCTAATCTAGATATCTAATTGATGTGGTGGCTCTAATCTTGATCAGAGGCTTCTTCTTCCTTGAGGAACAATGAATTAGGGTTGAGAGGCTCCCTCCTCTAGGGGCCAGGGGGTCTGGTTTTATAGTCCCTTCAAGTGAATATGGGCCGTTGGATCAAACCGACATAGATTGTATGGTTTAGATTCATCCTTTAGGTCGGTGGAGATCTCCCACGAAGCAGAGTCCTGATTGGACTCCCAGAGGGGGCGGGCGCCAAGGGCAGGAGGGCGGGCGCCCTGCCTCTGGCCCCGTTTCGCCTCCGCTTCGGTCTCGTGGCTTCTGTGGTCTTCTAGATGTAAGATAATTGCGCGGTATGTTAATATCTATATGTAATCCCGATGTGTGGGCCTTTCTTTCATATTTCCTGATAACCCCCTGCAGAAATAGACAAACACCAAAACTCGTGGAATTCTGCCAGATAAAACCCTAAGTTTAGATGTTGATTTCATTTGGATCCTTTTCTTTATTTATTTGATAATTATATTTGATACTTAAGGACCGTCAACAGGATGCACAATCCACATCAACGGAGTTGACAAAGACGTCATACTACTTCACCTTTTTCCATTCTCACTAGAAGGGAAAGCGAGGAAGTGGTTCTACACTCATCAAGACAACATCAACAACTGGACGAACTTGTCAGATGCCTTTTTATCAAAGTTTTTCCCTATAGGCAAAACAACTGCCTTAAGTGGAAATATTGTCAGTTTCCAACAGCAGACAACAGCAGAAGACAGAAGCCATTTCAGAAGCATGGGAGCGTTTTCAAGGATACATATTAGATTGTCCTCACCATGGAATGGCCACATGGTTACTTATGCAGACCTTCTACCATGGATTAACCCAGAAGGCTCGTGAGTGCCTAGATGCATCTGCTAAAGGATCATTCTTGGAGCTTACAATTGGAAAAGCAGAGATACTTTTGGATAAGATAGCAGAAAACCAAAGTTGGTTCCAAGATAAAGCATTATCAACCAAGATGGAAAATTTGCTCCATTGGATTGACCAGAGGACCAAGTTCAAAGAAGATCAAAGGGCTATTGAGACAGCATACAAATATCAACCTACCTCGAGTCAACCCAATAGCAAAGGTATGAATTCAGGTAATACTTTCAAGCAACTTTCATTAAAGGAGATAATTGCTCAACAAACCAAAATTAATGATGAAGTTAAACAAAGGCTAGATACAAATGAATCATCTCTAAAAGATATACACAATAAAATGGATTTTCTACTAACTGCCTTTGATGAGCAAAACACTCTTAATAAAAGGGTAGAGCTTAAATTAATAAAGTTAGCTGCTGCACTGCCTGTTGCTACTAACATTGAGCAGGTAAAGAATATAACTACTATAGGAGGTAAAGCCACCAGAGATCCCCCATACCCAAAAGAGAAACAAAGAACATCAGCACCAGTGCAACCAGCAGTGATAGAAGAAGAAAGTCTAGTTGAAGCAGAAGATCTGCTACAACCACCAAGAACTGGAGAAATGAGGAAAGATTTTTACGACACCAACTATTTGCCATTTCCCAGAAGAAACAGAGGACTACAGTCGGATGAGCAGTTTGGTAAGTTTGTAGAGGTAATTCAGAAATTATATGTCAACATACCTCTGCTCGATGCCATACAGGTACCTACATATGCAAAGTACATCAGAGATATTCTTAACAAGAAGAGACCACTGCCCAACACTGAGGTTATCAAGGAAGAAGGAAGATCCCGGATGTCCCACTATTGATTGCTCGATCGGAAACCAACACTTCAACAATGCACTTTGTGATCTCGGAGCAAGTGTTAGTGTGAGGCCAGCATCAGTCTACAAAAAGCTTGAGCATGTGACCCTAGAACCAACATCAATGTGCCTACAACTAGCGGATCAATCAGTTCGACACCCGTTGGGTATCGCCGAAAACATTCCAATCAAGATCAGAGATTTCCTGGTGCCAGTAGACTTCGTAGTACTGGACATGTCCTGACTCAAAAGTGTCCATCATCCTTGGAAGGCCATTTCTGAGCACTACCAATGCCCACATTGATGTTGGGAAAGGAGAAATCAAGTTCAACATAAATGGACAAGAAGAACACTTCACATTCAAACCCAGACCAGAGAGAGACTCTACAGTGAAGGAAGTTCATGAAGAACCACTAGAGACACCATCTCCGGAGGAAGGTAATTCAGAAGATTAAAAGATTTGGAGGTCCAGCTTGGGGGACCTAAAAATCCCAAACCCTCACCGGGAGGTAAATCGGTATTTATCCGCGTCATTAATTCTTGCATTAGTCATATTTATTCATAGCATTATTATAATAATAAAAAGCCCCATATAAATAATATTCATGGTGTGTAAAAACCCATATTTATTAATTATTGTGGAGGCACAAAAAATATTTTCCATTATCATTTCAACTAAGTTTTAATTCTCATAGATTTTCCTGCATTATATTTAATTATAGCAATCTTCTAGAAGCATGACCCACACTCCTTGGATCCCACATGTCATACACCACACCTCACATACATCCCAACACATTATTTGATCCACCAACCTATCTCCACTAACCAGCACTTTTCCACCGGCCAACCACCACCCATGATCCATTATCTTGCGTGAGAATTAAGCAGAGAAGGGAGTGGAGAAAGGGCAGCCAGGATGGGCACCACAAGTGGGCGCCCACCCACCTACCAAGGGAGCCCGCCCTGCCCCCTCTTCCTCCTATAAGTAGCCACCTTCTACCTCCATCTTCTTCACACAAACATTCCAGAAAACCACACAAGTTTCAGTTTCTAGAGAAGGAGATCTTGTAGTGAAGTGAGAAGAAAGTAGAGAAGAAGAGAAGAGTGGGAAAGAAGTTGGTAGTTTTTGTGAGAGAGTGAGTATCACCTAGTAAGTAGTGATCCCGCTGTCTAAGCAGAAGTAAAAGTTGTTTAGGGGGAGGTTCTGCCAAAATAGAAACTTATCTTGAACGACTAACCCCTAGACTACTGACATTCCGGACAGCTGACCACTAACATTTTCTCTCACATTTTCCACTAGTTGTGTTTTTGCCAACTTTTGTTTACAGGATGTTCAAGAAGGTGAAGAACATAGGGAAGGCTCTCAAGAACATTGGTACAAGGAGTTCATCCCGACACTCCTCACACTCATCAGAGATGAGCGTCGACCCGACACACACACAAGCTCCGTCATCTTTCATCTAATCAGCAAGTCAAGGTCCTTCTCAAGATAGGAGACCTAGGACTGAAGACCCGAAGGGAGAAGGAAGTCTATCAGCAACTGAAGAACAAAGATTTCATTCACACCCCTACTCTTGATCCAATCTTACTACAAGAAACGGGTATGGACACTGAATTCGACTTAATTTTCAAGATGATAGGTTGGACAAATTTTTGGAATATAACTGAGCTAGGTTCTCGTCTTCTCACCCTCGAATTTCTTTGCACCTTACAATATTATGAGGGGGAATCGTATTTCGGATGTTCAAACAGGAGATTATGTTGTCTTGGAGAGAACTAAGCGACCATCTTGGCTTCTCTTCAAGATGCATCCTGAACATTGACTCCGATTTACCCAACTTTGAGAGACACCAGTTTTGGAGAGAAATATCTAGAGATAATTTTTATAGTCAAGCCCGAACCAGTGACATGGAACACCCCACTCTTAGGATGTTCCACAAATGGCTTGGGTACAATCTTTTCTATCGCGATGATATTAGGAAAGTAAGAGTAGGAGATTTACAACTTTTATATGCTGCTATTAATAAAGTACCCACTTCACCTGTTACACATTTAGTTTCTCATTGACTTAGTGTACCTAGTGTTCAGGGACCAGTAGGATGTACTTCACTTATCACTCGTCTAGCCTCTAACCTTCATTTACTAGAAAATTCGTCACTGGAATTCATAGAAGAGTTAAGAATTTATCATGGCTATGACACATTTAGACAGGCTCAGATGTTAAAGAAAGAGGGGAACGTAATGTATATGCTATATGATGATAAAGGCAAGATTCGGTTACCTAACCCAAACCTTGGCCTCTACGTTGTTCAAAATTTTTTGATTGAGATCGCAGCAGCACCGGTGAATCAGAAAGCTCTACAGCGAGTGGCATCTGAAAGGATGACCACCCACCGAGAACGCACCTCGTATGGAGCTGATCCCGGACCAGAAGAAGCAGCGCACCTGCATTATAGCGACTACAACCCCCGAGTCCTTCGAGACCGATGGGTTCGACATGCGCAACCACAAGAGCCAACACAGGAGACATGGCCGGAGAGGCAAGATCACCAGTGGACAAACCTGCCTTTCCATACGGGCAGGTACTCCACTGATCCATATGGAGCTTTAGGATCCAGACCTCCGCCCCAATTTGATGCAGGACGGTACTCCGACGCCTCCTACGCTTTGACGAATGACTACTATCAAGAGGCCGGTGCTTTCTTCACCCATACCGACAACACTCTCCTCGACATCCAGAACACGCAAGCAGAACATGGACGACTCCTGGAAGAATAGCAGAAATGGAACCAGGACCACGGCACTGCAGTACAAGAGCTGAGACAAGATACAACAACAATGAACGACAACATCACAACCATGATGCGATTCTGAAACATCGGGTAAGGCCGACATCAACATCCAGCTTGGGGGAGTTCCTCCCCAATTTATCAAGTAAGTTTTTATTTATTCTTTTCTATTTTTGTATTTTATCTTAAGAGAAAAACTTAGAAAACCCAATAAATATTTTCTTGCTTTAATTTACTGCATTTTATAAACATGAAAACAATATAAAAAGAGTGCGTAGATAAGTGTGCTTTATTTATCTGCTAAGTTTAATCTCTAGAAAAATAAAAAGACCAAAAAGATGCATGATGGAAATGATGAACGGTTGCTCTGTTTGCTTACTTACAAGTACCTAGCTTTTATATTAGGGTTCTTTTAGGAATTACTAAAACTGAAATTACCATCTATGGGAAGCATAAAACTAAAAGTCTAGGTAAGAGAAAGGCATGATATAAAGTTTGAGCTGCTATTTATCTTGTTCCTACTACACTAAGTTCTGGAGATTTAATTTTGGAAACTTACAAATCACATGATGAGTTCCTAGCATAACAAAATTCCTACCACAGCCATACTTGCTATAACATCTATATTCAAATCGAGTTTGATCGAGCTGTGTAGACCCTTAGGAGCTTTTCATGTGGTTAAATTAAGATATTCACTTGCACACATCTACTACACCATCCACCACTATTCATTAAAATTGCTAAAAATAATATTATTATCACTCACTGTCCCAAATATTGTTATTCTCTCTCTCTAAAAAGATTTAATGCAGAAGAGGCATGGGTTATGCAAAAATATGTGAGGAAATAAAAAGGGGCAAGTGCCCGGAACCTCGAAAAAGAAAGAAAAAGAGTGAGACGAGAGGTAAAAATGGACAAGTGTCCGAGTAGAATTAGGGGTACAAAGATGCCCACTTGAGCGGAAAAAATGGACAAGTGTCCGACAGTAGAATTAGGGGTATCTACTACCCATCTGAAAAAAAGAGAAAAGAAAAGAAAAAGATAGCCCATGTTCTCCCAAAGCAAAGATCAAAGAGGAGGAGAGATAGCAATATGAGGAGCAATGAGAACTAAGTTTTATTATCACTTATGCATTTTTACCATCACTATCATTTACTCCACACACATGCACATCTTGATTTAATTATATGCTAAGTTCCTTTGGATCCATGGCTCGATTAGACAACATATGTATGAGCTGTTTTTCACTCCTATGAGCTCCACTTAAATATTCCATTAGCTATAGGTAAGTGACATTTTGGTAAGGATCCACAAATACCACATATAGAGAGACTTGAGAGATCATTGCTAGGAACTCTGAGTTTTATTTTTAACTTATGAAAAACTCTGGAACAAAGGTGAAGTATAGACAGGAGGAATAGTGCTTGACTTAATTATTTTGTCTTTCAATTACTTAAGACTTAAGTGCAGGTACTAAGCTCCATAACACTTCACTCTAATCTGGAAGAATTTTTATGTAAAAGCATGTGTGCCTGTCAGGAAAGAAAACATCGAAGCAACTCCTGATCTATCTGAGTTTAGCTATTTGCTCAGGGATGAGCAAAGGGTAAGCTTGGGGGAGTTTGTTGACGGTCCTTAAGTACTAAAATTAATAATCAAATAAACATGAAAAAGGATCAATATGAAACAAACATCTAGAATTAGGGTTTTATCTGACAGAATTCCACGAGCTTTGGTGTTTATCTATTTCTGCAAGGGGTTATCAGAGAATATGGAGAGAAGGCCCACATGTCATGTTTACAACAAGATAATTACATGCCGCACAATTTTCCTCAATCTAGAAGAGTCCAGAAGCCACGAGAACGAACGAGAACAGTCAATGTCGGTGGCAGGGCTCGGGGGAACGAACGAGAACACAATTTTCCTCAATCGGGCTCGGGGGCAAGGCGCCCGCCCACCCCCCTTGGGCGCCCGCCCTGGCCAGGAGTTGGATTAGTACTCTGTTTCGGGACTACACTCCACCAACCTAAAGGATCAATCTAAACCATACAATCAATGTCGGTTTGATCCAACGGCCCAAATTCACTTGAAAGGACTATAAAACCAAGGCCTCTCCACCCCTGGAGGAGAGAGGAGAAGAGAAGAAATCATTATTCAGAGGTAGCCATCAAAGTTAGGGTTTAGAGCTTCTCTCCCACAGAGAATTCGAATTAGCTACTCCCTAATCCTTCAAGTTTAGAGGTTTGATTAGATAGCAATTAGAGAAGTAGAGCACTACGCTCTGGATTCGGATCTTCGGTAATAAAGATTGGTATTATTCATATCTTTCTCTAATTCTTTATTCTAATTGCATTATGTCTCTAATTATTATGTTCTTAGTTTGCTCTAGTTCTATATTTGATATAGTTATGATTGATAATGAGTTTGTGTATAAGTTTGCAAAGCGCTTAGCTCTTGACGCGAGGGAGTTAGGTGATAGATCACATGTGAGCGTGGTGCTTAGATGTTATTTATCTGCAAATGTATCCTATTGGCCGGGTTGTGTGGTAGTTCGCGATAGTGACAGCTTCGTTGATTCTTATATAGTCCACCCTCCGTTGATAGGACAGGCAGAACTGGTATTGTGGAGTAAGTCATGCGATGCTCTGATTTACTTTATCAATGTTCCTTATACATGAATGAAGAGTCTTTTATGCTATACATGATCTTCTAGATAACTAGAGTAGATTATGACTTAGTAGTTAGTAGATAACTTAGAATCCATTCTCTAGCTAATCTGACATCACCTAAATATATGAGGAGTAGTCTATTTTCTAATCGCTGTGTTATCTACCCATGAACTTATAATCCATTATCATTATCTTTATGGTTTACCCCCTGCTAAAGTATGTGACTGTGTGACGAGTTTCTTATTAGTAATCATGTTCTTGCAAGTTTATCTCTAGTCTATGCCTTGATAGATTTTGTCCTTAATTTAATTTCATCCATTTTGTTCTCTTAAGCAAAATTATATATAACGATACCTGGAATACTTATCCTGGTGAAATGCTACAATGAGGTGTTTTATCTGTGCGCTTGCAGATAGAATAGATTATTTTTTAGAAAGCCTTTACATTTATAAATACCTTTGTACACTCTGGCACCATGCTGGGGATGACAACCTAGTATCTAAGTGGTGTTAGCTAGTGTCAACAACAGGATATCACCCGACTTCTACCGATTAAAGCATGACTAAGCCGCTACTCGATCCTAACTCTATAACCAGGTAGTGGTAAGATATCTGGACAAGGAATGAGTATAATGCAGCAAGGGATTCATCACAACTCCTATACGTAATGCATCAATAGATATAACATAATCAAGTAAGCTTTCGAAATTAAAATGGGAGACTTAAGATGCTCTGGGGCTTGCCTTTCACGAACGATGCAGGCTCGTGATTCGGGCACTCAATCTCCTCTTCGGGCTCCTCGTGTCCGGCTTGCTGGACCTCCACCTCCGGGTTGATCTCTTGGCCCTCGGGGTTCACCTGGAGCTCGAACGCAGCGGTCGTTTCCGGTGCACCTATTGCATGCACGATGAATAAGAATGTGTGCATCCTAGATGAGGAGGAATGCTAGATAACATAATTAAACTTACTGGACACTCATTTACGGAGTAACTGTCATAACCAGTTCACACAAGATGATTAACTACTTAGCAAGATTACCAAGTTAAACTACAAACAGCAATGACCAACAAAGCAGTGCAGCTCAAGGAATAAATCATAACTGGAGCTATATAGATCTAACAATCATGAATGAGGACATTCTGGAAATCTTATGAAATTTTCTACATTTCATCTTTAGACATCGTGGCAAGATTCATAAGTTAAACAAGTCATTTAAACAAAGTTCCAGGTTCCGTCCCAGAAAAAAAAACAGAGAACACCTATTTCTGGAACCCAACTTGTAAAAGCCACAACTTCAAAACTACTGGACCAAATGATCCAAAATTTAAACCACAGCTAGTTCATAAAGTTTACAACAACTTTGATTTAGACAATTTTTCCAGAAGACCAAGTTATCTTTAAGCAAAAGTTAGATTACTTCCTTGCTGTCCAGAACAACTTTTAACCCCTTTAACTAATTATTTGATGACAATGCCAAAACATAAATAGTGCCAACCAAATGGCTTACAAGCATAAGATTACCCTAAGAATACCAGAACATTACATGTTAACCACCAAACATTAATAACATGGCATTTATTAACTTATTTCCATAAAAATGGACATAATTACAAGATACTAGCAAAAGTGCTCAGAAAAATCTACGAAAATTATACAAGCACAAGCATAGCATCTTGACCTCACCATAAAATTCTCAAAGCAATTGCACATTCAAATTTAAGATAAGCATTTAATCATGTGACAAGGTGCTTATTTCATAAATTAAGAAACATAGCTAGATTGTGTCAAACAACAGATTTCAGATTATTTACATGTTACTATTACCATAAAAAAGTTTGACCCTAGAGTAGAACACCAGCATAAGCACCAAACATTTATTATGATTTAAATATGAAAACAAGCCATATCACCACCATAAATTACATAACACAGATACATTACTCCAAAAATCATGAAATATTTATCATAGCCTTCGTACACCACTCAGAGCATAGCATAAAAATTTCATAGCAAAAGGAGCAGTATATCAAGAGATATGAATTTACACATAAATAACAAGATTAAATCATAAACTTTATTTTTCCCAAAAAACATGGTGCATTTTATATTTTTAATAAAAACTAGCCATCTCAAGGAACATCACAAAATTTGTTTCACAAGAATATATGAGTTTTGCAAGAATGTCAAAAATCTAGATTTGAATAAAAGAAAGGGCGATTTCTCCGCGACGGCGAGGTCTCCGGCCAAACCAAGGGCAACAACGTGATCCCCAGACCCTTGCGAACTGAGTGACCCCCTTTTCCCCACGGCGGAGCCACCGGAAATGGCTTGCCGTCGACCATGGCGGCTCGGCGGAGGTGCTCGGCGTTACGCCGGAGCTCTCAGGCCGGTAGAGCGCGACCTAGGGTTTCCTACAGCACCAGTGAACTATGGCGAAGCTTCCTAGGTAGGTGACTAGGCTTGAAACGGTGTGGAATGAGCTGGCCACGAGAGAGCCGAACTCCGGCGGAAACACGGCGGCGCTGCGCGTCGTGTCCGGCGACGGTGAGTGCGGTAGAGCATCCACCAAGTGGCACAAACGTTCGCTAAGGACCTAAGCTACCTCTAGGACCTCACCAGAGAAGACGAGAGGCTCCGAGGAGCTCAACATTGAGTTCGCCGGAGAAGATGGTCATGGCGACCTGATTTGGGGGATGTTGGAAATGTCGGCTCACCGGAGGGTTTCACGGCGAGTTTGCGGGAGGAGGATGGAGAGCGGGTCACGGCGGAGCTGTGGGCGAGTTTTTGTTGGCAGCAACGCAGGGAGGAGCGCGTTTGAGCTCGCTGCGGCCACTTTTCTGGCGAGAGAGCGAGAGGGAGGAGAGAATGGACGTGTCCACTGCGTCCGGGGTGTCGCCGTGGAGGTCATGCGCGCGCTAGGAGCTGATGAGTGGGGCCAGGAACGACGTATGGGCACCAAATGTCACCGATGTTCTGTCGCCGGTCGGCCACGTCGACGAGCTCGGTTCCGATTTAGACATGGCGATGGTCGTCTGACAGAGCGACTTTGATAGCGATTATCTCCCAAACCAAAGCGAATTAGGAGATGATGTAGTTTAGAAAGTTGAAATACTAGCTGAGTTCTACAACATTGTCAACTAGAGCAAGAGCCAGATCGGCCTGGATTGAGAGATATGAAGCTTCCAAGATCGATCGAGCAAACTGGTGTCGTCTAGACGTAGCCAAATTTGGCTAAGTGCTAAAACAACACCCAAAACTGCCTTGCAAGCACTTTTTGAGCAACATGTGGTCATTTTCATGAGATGGCCATAAAACAACTTTTGTTCCTTATAAAATTTTCTACAACTGTGCTGTAGAAAGTTTTGACATGCAAACACTTTATGAAACACTTTTTAAAAGCTTAAACAAAAGAGGTTTCTAGGGCCTATACATGGAAGTATGACTTAAGCACTTAATTTGGAGAAGTGATCAACATGAACATTGTTCCTAAGGTTGAGTTAAGCATAGATAAACTAATTACCAAGGCTTAGCACACAAGCATGAGCATGGCACAAACAAACACAAGCATAGGAAGCATAATCAAACAAGTTAAATCACATTTTTGCATAAAATGACATGACCCAAGGTAAATGATGATTATGATATGCTTGAGTAGATTATGATGCTCATGTTATGCATATGATTGATGGAACCATAACACTGGGGTGTTACAATTTCGCATCTAAGTTTTGCCTTTAAATCGTGCATTGCATTTAGATTAGATTTATCCTTTCATTGCATGTAGAATTATGGATCATTTTAAATCATTACATATAAAATTGATAAAAACAAAATAAAAATAAGCTTTTCATGCATGCAATTAAAAAAATGGAGAAATAAATAACTAAAAATAAATAATAACAAAATAAAAGGTCCTTGAAACAATCATGAAGGGACTTTATGTTATCCCATTTAGCTTCTACTTCAAATAAAACATGAATAGCCTTAAGCTATGTCATCAAGTAGTACTTAGGTTTCCCTTTTTAAATGAATAAGTAAAAACAAAGGATATCAATCTGAGAGAAGAAGCTCTACACCAAGCAACAAGCTAGCTTGGGGGAGGTCATCTCCCCACTAAGGTACGTTCTTATTGTTAGCTTGATTATATAAATTACTATTTAATATGCTTAACCTAAAAGGTAATCCTACTTCAATTTCTGTTGAACCCATGTTAATAAGTTGGAAGTAATGAATCATTGCTCTGAAAAACAATGCACAGTTTTGCTATGCAATTCCTGCCATTATAGTTTTGGGGTGAATAAAGTTCTCTATAAACCTAAGTCTTGTGGGTTGCATATGCTTGATCTTAGTTATGCTTAGTAAGATTAGGTGTAGTAGAGTCAGAGTAAATCTTTTGACTTTCCTGAGGAAGAGTTAGGATAAAGTCTAGAGTTTTATTTTAAAGAAAATCACAAATCCTACCAAAGTTCCTATATGGTGCTTTTTCCCTGTCCTACCACTAGCCATATACACATTCATTATATAGGAAACCACCATAAAAATCTCTTGTTAGTGTGAGTTTTGTTAGACCTTATTTATCTTAGTAGAGAAACTTGTCATGCCTTTTTTATCAAGATCCCACTTACACCTATCACTATTGCCTACTATCCATTTTAGAAGTTTGCAACCACCAAATTATTGCTTATTCTCTACCCTGGAGATTTGCAAAAGCATCCATATATCCCATTTCTAGCCCCATGCTATTTGTACACTGGAAAGATGCATATGTCCTTTCCCCTTTTACTCCATATAGTTGAGACAACAAAAGATTCCTCAACAATCAGTCTTTAAAAGGGAGAAGGATATGGCTTGCTAAAAAAAAGAGATATTTATATGAGGCATATAGCCCAAAAGAAATGTGAGGACACATTTATGTCCTTATTATTTATAAAAAAAAGAGAGTTATCCATAGCAACCATATCCCCCTTCACGAAGTATTTTTCATTCATTCCTTTCCCACCTTTCATTAAATCAACCGCCTTCACCATATCTTGATCTTCTTTGCATGACTTGTTGCTCCTAGCAATCTAAGTGTCTAGCTTGACAATATACACAACACAAGTTTGCTTAGTTTTTGCCTACCCATAGATCCACATATCATTCCATTAGATATAGGTAATAAAGGCTATCACTTCTGGCCTTAGTGAGATTTATCAAACACCACTGAGTGATCGAGTGAGCCATTTGAGTAACTAAAGCAAGTTTAGTTTTCTAAAATTTCGAACCCTCCAGATATAGTCTTAGCTTGACTAAAGAAAGGTAAAATGTTTCTACCTATTACTCTATTTTACTTTTGCATGATCAAGGTGAAAAGCTAACAAGCCCCACACAACTATGACTTATGATAAAACTCCACATGACTCTTTTGGCTATAAAAAGAATGGTGTTCTATTAGTAGACTTTGCAAAGTTACTTCATTAGACCAATGCATAAATCCAACTCTTTTATGCTAAACCCTCATTTTGCTTGAGGACAAGCAAAGGGTAGCTTGGGGGAACTTGTTGATGGTCTTTAACACCCACTTTGACCATCAACATTTCATCCAAAACCATAGTAAATCAACATGATCCTGTGCACATTTTGCTTATTACTTACCTAGTTCCACATGTATATAGAAATTTATTTGAATGCAGGAAATAATAGGAAAAAGAGTGAATTGGACCCACCTAGAAGGAAACCCACCACACCTAGTGTAACACCCGATTTTAAGAACAAAATCAGATATGCACCATATGTGAGTTTTAGAAGACAAACCTCACATATAGCTACAAATAAGGGGTAATATCAAAGGACAACGCATAAATTACATAGCGTACATAGTAAATCAGAAACAACCTTAGGCAGCAAACCACAGAATATAACTCCAAACTTCGGGTGTTAACTTCACTCTACAGGATCCAACTGACTGGTTGATCACAAGCCCAAAACTTCTCCTGAGGTGTGGGGGAGATAGCAAGAGTGAGTTCAAGATGAACTCCGCAAGTATAACAACTAGATTGTATAGATCCCACAATCTCATGATCAATGTGACATAAATAATATAGAGCATTAAACAATAATCAATGAGTTTCTTAACACAAGATTCATCACCCTTAATGTAAGAGTTCCCAAGGCCGCTCGTGACCGTGAGCACGGCTAGTATACCAGTTTTTAACACTCTGCAGAGGTTGTACATCTTTACCCATGAGTCATGATTTACCCTTTCGCCTGAGGTGATCAGCCTCGTAACCCACTACCAAGGTAGGTCGGCAGGGATCACTATGAAGTCTTTCAAAGGTTCGTCTAACAAGTTAGGGCCGCTTGGTTTCGGTAGTCAGTCCGTGTGATTCTACCACTCGCAGGGAATCCACGGTCTGCTATCCCCCATTTGCGCCACACGGGTAACCTCTAACAAGCTAGAAAAGTTACTCATACTTGACTAAAGCCAGAGCCATTATAGCCCTCAAGGTTGCACTTTCATCCCGGTTATCACTTACGAATAAATCCTCAAGTTGTTAAAAAGTCATTATTATCATTTGTTGCTTTATATCAATCTAGTCACAAGATCATGGTCATAGAATTAAAACCCAAATGCTATACTTGCCTTGATTGAATTGCTCCTGCTGGTCCTGCTGATCTTACTTGCTTCCAAGGCTCTGATCTTGATCACCGAAGTAAAGCTCACTGTCTAATCTCGATCATCGATTATCGACACACAAGCATTCAAGGCCACACATACACAAAGCAAACAAAGCTACAATTAGAACAGTACACCAACAGATCAAAAATGAAATAAAATATTTAAAAATAGAACCTACGTTTCGCTACGATCACATAGATACGAAGATCACGAAAATCGGAGCCAAAACGACCAAATTACGGATTTACGGCGATTTCCTATAGGCAATTAATTAATTAAACCTAACCCTGAAAATAAAAAGTTGCAAACTACAGAAACAGTAGTACTAACATGTAGAGAATTTAATTACGAATCTAACGCAATTTGAACGGGTCAAATCGGAGCTAAAACGAATATTTTATGGCCTAAACAAAATCAGTGGCAATTTAGTAAATACTGAAAACGTATTTTGAAGCAAGCCGCGATAGTTTACGTTTTCAACACAGCAAGTCGTATTTTTTTTCGAATGCGCCAGGGACCGCGGGTTCTATATTTAAAAAGTTGAGGGGCTCTTTAACAAAATTTCAGGCCGAAAGGGTATTGGCTATCTTGAGCCGTTGGATCTCAGATGAACGCGCAGGATTAAAACAAAAGAAGAAAAAAGAAAAAAAACAAAAAGAAGAGAGAGGGAGGGGGTGGTGCCTGCTGCCGGAAGGGAAGGAGGCCACGGCAGGCAGCCATTAACGGCGACATGGAGCTCACCGGCGTTGGGCGTTAGGAGGCTACGGGCCACCGTTTTCGATTCCGATTGAATTGGGAGAAAGAGGAGAGCGATGCGAGTCCATTCCAACCCATAAACGCGGTCGAGGGGCCGGTTTCCGAGAAGGTTCACGGCGACGCCATGAACGTCACGACGGAGCTCGCGGAAATAACTCGTGAGGCCACGGTTCCGCACGGGAAAAAGGCGAGGAGGGAGAGGGGAAGGAGGCACGCTCACCACGGCGATAATCGGGGGCGGATACGGCTCGGTTTTTGAGTTGAGCACGGATGTCGGCGGCGGCGTCCTTCGCTACGGCTGCTGTGCGGTCCAAGGCGAAGGCAGGGGCAGGGAGAGAGGGGAATGGGAAGGGGGAAGAAAGCTCGGGCGCGCGGGGGGGCTCTCCAACTTGAAGCCGAGGCGCTGGGAGGGGAGAACGTGGGGGAGCGGGCTTAGGCTCGGCGGTTTCCTTCTCTGCCGTGAGAACAGAGAGAGGGAAGGAGCGGTTGTTGGAGGAAGAGGAAGGCCCTGACGGGTGGGCCCTGCCTGGCAGAGAGAGAGAAGAGGGAAGGAGGGATGGGGCGCTGGCCGGCCGATTTGGGCCAAGCAGGCCGAGAAGGGAGAGGGAGGAAGAAATGGATTTTTTTTAAACTAATTTTCAAAGCTTCTTTCAAATTGAATTTTGAACAAATTTTCTTTTACAAAAATTCACACATCACAAATTAAAAGTGTTGCAGCATGAATGCATCAAAAAGTTTTCTAAACTTATATTGAATTTTAATTTCCCAAAAATTATTTTTTTTTCCATATTTTAATGCTCTCCAAAAAAAAATTGACTCAATAAATCAAATTCAACTATTTTAAAAACAAGCAAATTTTAGGGTGTTACACCTAGCACCACATAGGCCACCTAGGGTGGCGGGCACCATGCCCAGTGGCGGCCGCCGGGCCCACCTAGTGGGCGCCACCCCCAGCATTGCAAGACACATCACCAATCTGCGTGACACCTCAAGTACTCCATCTCAGGCACCCAAAGTTACGTCAATTTGATCCTAAGGCCAGAAGATGTCACATGGATTATAGTTTTCCAACATGTGACAAAACGTTACTATGTCATGTGTTCCTGCCTAAAACCGACCTTGGGAGCTCATCTGGATCATTAGAAGCTAAAGTAGTTACTCAGGGGTGGTGGCCACTGTTGACGGTTCTTAAGTATCAATTTTAATTATCAAATAAACAAGGAAAAGGACTAATATACAAACAACACCTAGAATTAGGGTTTGATCTGACAGAATTCCACGAGTTTTGCTGTTTATCTATTTCTACAGGGGGTTATCAGGAAATATGGAAGAAAGGCCCATATGTCGGGTTTACATAGAGATATTAATGTGCACCGCGATTATTCAACATCTAGAAGAGTCCAGAAGCCACGGGAACGAATGGGAGGCCGATCGGGCCCGGGGGCATGGCGCCCGCCCTCCCCCCTTGGGCGCCCGCCCTCCTCTGCTGGCCAATCAGCACGAGTCTCGCGGATTATGCTCCATCGCCTTTGAGGATCAAGGAGAACCATTCAATCAATGTCGGTTTGATCCGACGGCCCAGATTCATTTGAAAAGGCTATATAAGCAAGGCCCCTGGCCCCTAGAGAGATAGAATCCCATTATTCATTAGCATATTTTCCAGAGAGGATTCAAAGAGAGAGAGGTTCCTTAGGGTTCCCACCTCATAGGGCGTAGCATCCAATGTGAGAGTAGACTTAGTTCTACTAGATTGAGAGAGATAGAGTGGAGGTGTACGTAGATCAGAGGAAGCCCGGCCTATCGGTGTCTACTCCGAGGTTGTACCTACGGGATCAAGTCTCTTAACCCGAGGCTTGTGTTGATGGTCCTTAAGTATCAAATTTAACTATCAAATAAACAAAGAAAAGGATCCAAATGAAATCAACATCAAGACTTAGGGTTTTATCTGACAGAATTCCACGAGTTTTGGTGTTTGTCTATTTCTGCAGGGGGTTATCAGGAAATAAGGAAGAAAGGCCCACACGTCGGGATTACATAGAGATATCAACGTGCCGCGCAATTATCTTACATCTAGAAGACTCCAGAAGCCACGGGAAGGAAGCAGAGACAGAACGGAGTCAGGGATAGGGCGCCCGCCCACCTTTTTCGGCCAATCACGCTCAATCTCGCGGATTATGCTCCACCGACCTAAAGGATCAAGAATAACCGTTCAATCAATGTCGGTTTGATCCGACGGCCCAGGTTCACTTGAGGGGACTATAAAACCAGACCCCCTGGCCCCTGGAGGAGGCACCCCTTGATCATTATTCATTATTCATAGACAGAGCAAAAGCTAGGGTTTAGAGATGAGAGCTCTCCTCTCTTCTCTAAACTAGAGTAGATCTAGATAGTAGCGAGATGGAGAGCGAAGGAGGATTAGAGGAGAGGCCGGCCTGTCGGTTCTTCCTCCGGTTGTACTTCGCCATGATCAAGCTCTAATCAAGCTTGCTCATGGGATGACTCTGGTAATCTACTTCTAATTCATTATGCAATTACTAATCATGTATGTTCTGTTTCACAACTCTTTTGAGTACTTCTAATCTATAGGACCCTATAGGTTAGAGTTGTAGTATAGGTGTAAGCGTGGTGCTTAGACCTAGATTACTTGTGGATATCCCCTGACTAGCTGGATCGTGTGGTAGGCCGCGTAGGTGACAGTTACGTTGGTCCCCTGTAGTCCACCTCTCGTTAGCAGGACGGGTAGGGTTTATCGGCCTATGGATAAGCATCCTTTGTGGTGTACTCTTATCACGTGGTTCGTCCCAGACATAGACATACCCCTTTGAAGTAGAAAAACCATAGTTATCCTCTCTATTCTGCTACCATCGCCCATATACTAGAATCGCTCTATTCTCTATTCCCATTTTATCACTCACTGTTATCTTACCTTTAATATTGTTCTTATTTGATTCTATCATCTTTCCTATTTACACCTATCTATCTATCTTGGTTAAGTTAGAGCGTAGTTGGTTCTCCCATTTCCCTGTGGATACGATAAAACCTTTAACCGGGTAAAAGCTTCAACGGTATCCATGCGCTTGCGGATTATCTGTGTCCGTATAAATACCATAGTACACTCTAGTGCCATGCTAGGGATGACAACCTAGTATTCAAGTGGTGTTAGCAAGTGTCAACAGCTTGCTCCTAGGATTCTTCAGTATTTCGACTTCTAAATTCTAGTAAGTTCTTTGTTTTATTGTTCTTTGGTTTATGAGTTTACTTTGATCTCTTCGCGTAGAGTTTAGAGTGATCATCTCTAGTGTAAACGTGGTGTTTGGGCTAGGATACTCATAGATATCCCCTGACTAGCTGGACCGTGGTAGTAGCGAGGAACGTGACATTTCCGAGTTACCTTTGAAGCCCACATCCCGTTAGCAGGATCGATAGGGTTTATAGGTGCGGGTCGAACATCCTTTATGGTGTCTAGATTCCATGAGCCTCCCCAACAGAACAGTATATCATCCTTACCAAGGTTAGAACGAGAGTGTGGTTGTAGTCTTCTCTATACATCACTCACATCAAGTCATAGTGGTTGTAGCCTAAAGGTTAGTAGTAATAGACTGGGTTAGTCAGATGCACGCTTTCTCCTAGTGGTAAAAATATAAATACGATACTCTGGATAACATCCCGGGTGAAGTGCTCACCGATATCTGTGCGCTTGCGGATCATTTTCTGATTGCGTTACCAAATATCAACAAGCATTTCTGGCGCCATTGCCGGGGAGAAAGACGGTTTGCTGAGATAACCTTGAGTCTTACTACTAGCTTGTATTTATACTTTTATCTTTTCTTATCTTTTTATATTCTTTATTTTCCTTACTCTTACCTTATGGAAAACCAAGATTCTAAATCGATCTATCAATTTGCAACACCTTCAGAAACTGACCTTTGACCATGGGAGTCATCACAACCTATCCAAACATCCCAGAATAGGTTAAGTTCCAGGTTGATTGCCATGATTCAAAATTTATCTTTTTCAGGAAAGGAAGACAAAAACCCTTACCTTCATATTATAGATTTTGAGGAAACATGTGATTGTCTTCACATTGAGGGGATTTCTGATAAGACTTTACGTTGGATGCTTTTTCCTTTTTCTTTAAGGGGAGAAGCTAGACAATGGTATAGTCAGAAGGTAAGTCAACAACGAGGTGAATGGGGAGTCTTACGAGCCAACTTTTGTCTAGAATTTTATTCCCTCAACCATATCGGTGACCTTAGACTCAAAGTCCTATCTTTTAAACAAAAAGATAATGAAACTTTGGGAAAATCCTGGAAACGTTTTTCTGATCTTTTAGAATCTGGTCCAAACCTTAATCTTGAAGACCCTGTTCTTTTATTTCACTTTTTTCGAGGTCTTCAGAAAAATCATAAACAAATGCTACATACAATGTCTAGTGGTTCTTTCTTTCGCATCCCTAATGATGATGCTAGAGTGATCCTAGATAGAATCCTAGAAGCTGAAATGGATAACAACCTTCATGATGAAACCCACAAAGCCGAAGTAGACACTCTGCCAAATTCTCCATCTACTTTAGCTATCCCAAGTTCTGAGCCACGAAAGGAAGAAATTCCACCACCTGATTTCATGCTGGATATGGAATCTGATCTTTTTGCCAATTTTGGGAACATTTCAAACTACCATTCTATAGACAGACCCCAAAACGGCCATTTTAGCATTTTGTTTGCCAACTGAACATCAATTAAGAGAGCTTATCGCGGTCATGAGTAGCGAATGGTTGGAGGAGTCGGACCTTTCCTCTGATGTGATCAATTTGGACATACCTCCTATAACTATATGATGTGCTTATGATTCTGATCAATTTGATGCTCTCTATAATCCTATTGTGGGGATCAACATCATGTCTGAATCTTTTGCACTTAAATTATTTAAAAATTCGGTCTTAACCCCAACAACAAAGGTCATAAAGGAATCTTCGGGACGGTTAGTCCCCAGTCTTGGAATTATTAATGTCCTACCACTTATGGTAGAAGGCTCCATGGTTCATTTGAACTTTTATATCTTTGATGCATGGGACTTCGACCTGTTGATAGGACAACCTTTTAGAAGACTCCTTTATGAAGGTCATATTGGAAAGCTACACATTTCTTTTGGAAAAACTTTTAAATTTCCAATAATGATTTCTCACTCCTTAAATAATAAGACTGAGTCTTATCTTTTGCCCAATCCTATGGAGGAGGTAAAGGCTGCATCTCTAGAGCTTTTAAATGAACCAGACTTAGAAGAAGAAGCTCCTTTCTTCACAGAAGAAGAAGCTGAACTTTCTGAACCTGAACCCTTAGATGAGTTTACAGAAACACCTAAACCTCCCATAGAGCTTAAAACTTTACCACCCGGTCTTACCTATGCTTTCCTAAACAATAATCCAGAGTTTCCTGTGATCATTAGTGATAAACTCACTCAAGAGCAAACTCTACGATTGATGACCATTCTTGAGAAACATCACTCAGTTTTCGGCTACTCACTCCAAGATCTTACAGGAATCAGTCCCATGATTTGTACCCATCGTATTCCGACAGATCCTTCTGTTTCACCTTCTCGAGAACCCCAACGTAGACTCAACAACACAATGAGAGAGGTAGTTAAAAAAGAAGTTATAAAGTTGCTGCATGCAGGGATTATATATCCTGTGTCACACAGTGAGTGGGTGAGCCCAGTTCAAGTTGTGCCTAAAAGGGAGGCATAACTGTCGTTATGAATGAAAAGAACGAGCTAATTCCGCAACGCACCATCACAGGGTGGCGGATGTGCAGACTATAGAAAACTGAACAAAGCCATGAGAAAGGATCATTTTCCTTTACCTTTCATAGATGAGATGCTAGAGCGATTAGCAAACCATTTGTTCTTCTGTTTCTTAGATGGATATTCAGGGTATCACCAGATCCCAATCCATCCCGATGATCAAAGCAAAACCACTTTTACATGCCCATACGGAACTTATGCTTACCATAGAATGTCTTTTGGGTTATGTAATGCACCAGCTTCTTTTCAAAGATGCATGATGTCTATATTTTCTGATATGATTGAAGAGATTATGGAAGTTTTCATGGATGATTTCTCTATTTATGGAAAAACTTTTGATAGTTGTCTTGAAAACTTAGACAAGGTTTTGCAAAGATGTGAAGAAAAGCACTTAGTCCTTAATTGGGAAAAATGTCATTTTATGGTTAGGGAAGGAATAGTGCTGTGACACCTAGTGTCTGAAAGAGGTATTGAGGTAGATAAAGCTAAAATTGAAGTAATTGAACAACTACCTCCACCTGTGAATATAAAAGGAATTCGAAGCTTTCTTGGCCATGCTGGTTTTTATCGTAGATTCATTAAAGATTTTTTATTTATTGCTAGACCACTTACTCTTTTGCTAGCCAAGGATGCTCCTTTTGAATTTGATGATACATGCCTAACATCTTTCAATTTATTAAAGAATGCACTCATCTCTACACCAATCATTCAACCCCCTGATTGGTCGTTGCCTTTTGAAATTATGTGTGATGCTAGTGATTATGCTGTGGGGGCAGTTTTGGGACAAACTAGAAACAAGAAGCATCATGCAATTGCTTATGCCAGTAAAACTTTGATAAGAGCTCAACTTAATTATGCAACCACTGAAAAAGAGCTTCTGGCTGTTGTCTTTGCCATTGATAATTTAGATCTTATTTAGTTGGTGCTAAAATAATTGTTTACATTGATCATGCTGCACTAAAATATCTGCTCACTAAAAAAGATGCTAAACTTTGCTTGATTAGGTGGATCTTATTACTTCAAGAATTTGACTTGGAAATAAAAGATAAAAAGGGAGTAGAAAATTCTGTCGCTGATCACTTGTCTAGAATGTATTTTAAGAATCCACAGGAAACCCCCATCAATGATTCACTCCGGGATGACATGCTCTACGGGATTAACAGGTCTGACCCTTGGTATGCAGATATTGTTAATTTTATGGTTTCAGGGTATGTACCACCAGGAGCGAACAAGAAGAAGCTTATTCAAGTAAGTTGTTCACATATATGGGATGAGCCATACCTCTTCCGAGTATGCTCTAATGGCTTACTCAGGAGATGTGTGACCACCGAGGAAGGATGGAAGATCATCGACAGATGTCATTCGTCACCATATGGAGGTCATTATGGAGCATTCCGTACACATTCAAAGATCTGGCAGTGTGGATTCTACTAGCCTACAATGTATGAAGACACGAAGCAATATATCAGAAGATGTGGGCCATGTCAAAGGCACAGAAACATAAACACAAGGGATGCCATGCCACTCACCAACAACCTTCACATTGAACTCTTTGATGTCTGGGGAATAGACTACATGGGTCCATTTCCCCCATCAAAGAAGTGTGAGTTCATCTTGGTGGCAGTTAACTACGTCTCCAAGTGGGTAGAGGCACTACCTTGCAAGCACGCCGACAACATCAGTTCAAAGAGGATATTTGAAGAAGTTATATTTCCAAGATTTGGAGTCCCCAGAGTAGTGATAAGTGATGGAGGAGCACACTTCATTGACAAACGCTTCAAGCACTATCTATCAAAACATGTAATCCGTCACAACGTCGCTACCCCCTACCATCCTCAGACAAGTGGCCAAGCAGAGACTTTCAACAAACAAATCAAAAATATTCTTCAGAAAACAGTCAATGAGTTGGGAACGGCATGGAAGGACAAGTTACCTAATGCACTCTGGGCATACCGGACAGCATACAAGACCCCAATTGGAATGTCCCCATACCAATTGGTGTACGAGAAGACTTGCCACTTACCTGTTGAACTAGAATTCAAAGCACACTGGGCCATAAGGAGATGGAATATGGACCTAGATGTTGCTGGAGATCATAGAAGAATGCAACTATCAGAATTGGAAGAATGGCGAGAGAAAGCATATCACAACTCGAAGATCTATAAAGAAAGAGTTAAAAGGTGGCATGACAAGAGGATCAAGAAGAAGGAGTTCGCACCTAGAGATAAGGTATTACTTTTTAATTCTAGGGTAAAGCTTTTCGGGCATGGAAAACTCTAGAGTAAATGGAAAGGACCATTCAAGGTAATCAATTCATCATCTCACAGAGCTATCACACTTCAAAATGACGAAGGTACGTTATTCAAGGTAAATGGTCAATGTCTTAAATTATTTTTTTGAGCCTAATAAAGAATTAGAAGAAATAGACGTGATCCATTTCTTCCTTCCCATGGAAAATTAGAGCCTAACCTTTTTAATCTGACGTTTTTCGACCACGTATATATTTTTTGAATAAATTTTGCATCTAGAAGCATGCTCGAGGAAGCGGGCCCACAGAGGAGCCAGGCACAGGGCGGGCGCCCTGATGATGAGGGCGGGCGCCCAGCCCCTGCCTCCTCTCAGTCCCGATTTCCTCCGTCGCGATAAACCCATTTATGGTAAACTAAATAATCATGCGGATGGAATCTTTCGCACGCATGGTGGCGGGAGTAGCCCGTGCAAACCCTAGAGGCACTTTTTGACCCCTATATAAACAGACCCCCGACGTCAGTTTTCAAACACCAATTCATCCAAGCCTTCTCTCCTTCTAAAATTAGAGCTTGCTTAGTTCCTTCCTGCTCCAATGGCCGACGAGTTCCACGACGATTGGGAAGTCGTCCCCTTCGACCTCAACAAGAAGCGCAAGGAAGACCCCGACGCCTACGCTCTCGTCCCGGCCAACACAGAGCGACAGCTAGCAGCCATGCCATCACGCTAGCGCAGCTCCACCCAATCCTACCATGCTCAACCAGTTCTCACTGCACCGCCGCAGCCCCTACTTCTCAAGGGACCGTCAGCCAAGAAGGAGGCCATAGTCAAGGTGCCAGCTGTTGACGGTCCTTAAGTACCAAATATAATCATCAAATAAAAAAGAAAAGGATCCAAATGCAACCAACACCCAAACTTAGGGTTTTATCTGACAGAATTCCACAAGTTTTGGTGTTTGTCTATTTCTGCAGGGGGTTATCAGGAAATATGGAAGAAAGGCCCACACGTCGGGATTACATAGAGATATTAACGTGCCACGCAATTTTCTATCATCCAGAAGACTCCAGAAGCCACGGGAACGAACGAGAAGGAGAACGGGCCTGGGGGCAGGGCGCCCGCCCACCCCCCTTGGGCGCCCGCCTAGGAGTTGTAGTCAAACACGTCCAACTTTGTGGACCAAGCTCCACCGACCTAAAGGATCAAGGATAACCGTCCAATCAATGTCAGTTTGATCCAATGGCTCACGTTCACTTGAGGGGACTATAAAACCAGACCCCCTGGCCCCTGGAGGAAAACAAGTTCATCATAGAGTTGAGAGGAGCCCTCGAAGGAATACCTCTCCTCTAAATAAAATTTCTTTTAGGCTTAGCATCCAATGTGAGTAGAATTAGATCTTCTAGTTTCTACTAGATTGAGAGAGATAGAGTGGAGGTGTAGATCGGAGGAAGCCCGGCCTGTCGGTGTCTACTCCGAGGTTGTACCTGCGGGATCAAGTCTTCTAACCCGAGGCTTGCTCCTAGGATTCTTCAGTAATTTGACTTCAAATTCTATTAAGTTCTTGTTTTATTGTTCTTTGGTTTATGAGTTTACTTTAATCTCTTTCGGTTGAGTATTAGAGTAATCATTGCTAGCGTAAACATGGTGTTTAGGCTAGGGTACTCATAGATATCCCATGACTAGCTGGACCGTGGTAGTAGCGAGGAACGTGACATTTCCGAGTTACCTTTGCATCCCACATCTCGTTAGCCGGACGGGTAGGTTTATAGGTGCGGGTCGAACATCCTTTGTGGTGTCTAGATTCCGTAAGCTTCCCTAATAGAACAGTAGATCATCCTTAGCAAGGTTAGAACGAGACTACTGTTGCAGTCTTCTCTATACATCACTCACATCGAGAAACATTCTTTGTAGCCTAAAGAGATAGTAGCAATAGATTTGGTTAGTCAGATGCACCCTTTCTCCCAGTGGTAAAAATATAAATACGATACTCTGGAAAACCTCCCGGGTGAAATGCTCACCAATATCCGTGCACTTGCGGATCAATTCCTTATTGCGTTACCAAATATCAACAAGCATTTCTGGCGCCGTTGCCGGGGAGAAAGATGGTTTGCTGAGATAACTTTAAATCTTGCTATTATCTTGTATTATACTTTTATTCTTTTATATTTTTATTTTTCTATCTTTGTGGATAACTTAAATTCCATACCTATTATTGAATTTTTTGCACCTTCGGAGACCAGCCATAGACCATGGGAGTCAACAAGTCCTGCCCCTAATTATGATATGTGTCCGGAGTTGATTGCAATAGGTCAAAACTAACTCTTTTCTAGAGCTATGGTCCTATCTTTTAATCAAAAAGATAATGAACTTTTAGCTACACCTAGGGAATCTTTTAATCTTTCTATAAATTATGGTTTAGACCTAGCCCTACAAGACCATGTTTTTTCTCGATATTTTCACATTGGTCTTAATCAGATAACCTTTGGTAGAGTCTTTCTTTCTTTATCTATTAGTAAAGAAAGGTGTGTCTTCATTTGTGGACATCCTTCTTGCACTAGTCTTCATAAAAAATTTTTAGAGATAGAGAAGGAATCATCTCCCAGACAAGGAAAGGAAGTTTCAATAGCCGATTTCCAAACATTCCAATCCCATGATTCGGCTATCCAACCCATCCTTGAGCTTAATAATTTCTACTACGCTCTTTCTCTTGAACCTCCCGATAATCCTATGAATCTCTCTAGACATCCCATGCATAAGAGTCAGCAAGACCACACGGAGGATCGAGAAGAGCAACATCAATGGCTAGAGGGCATTAAAAATCCATGTGCTATCACCATTGAATGGATAGATAAAACAAACTTGAGAGACAATCCTAGAGGAATTTTAAGCATTCATGAAGAATCATCCTTCGAGTTTGAGAATGAGAGAAACAACAGTGAGCATGGAAGTTATTTCATAAATACCTCACCAAGTCCTTGCTCATATAAGACATCTCCTCAATCAATTGGTCTCTCCAACCTTACTACATTTGTGATCTCCAATCCCCTCTTCGTTTCTAATTATAAAAACTTTAAAAGGGCGGTTGTCGATGCATATGTCTATAATAAATATTGCAGATCTCGTTGAGTTGATCTTGATATAGGTCAGCGTCGGAAGGGAAACCACTTCGCCGACATAAATTGATGGTTTCCCAAGGACGAGTTTAGTGTCCTAAAACAAGCACCTATCAGATTGTGACATGAACTTCTAATTATTTGCAACATTACCTTGTGTATTGAGCATATAAGGATAATTGTAGAAATATTCCTTCGGGTATTCTTGTCACTAACCCTTCTAGGATTGGAGCAAGAAGATCGGATGAATGACAAGCACAAGGTATGTCCAACCAACCATCATACAACATTGAATTAAATTCATCCAATCTTGAATTTTGCAAAAGTCAAGCTTGGGGGAGTACTTTACATAAAAATATCCTTTGCCAAGTTGCTATGTTGGTTGTCCTTACCTTTGAGACATGCTCAATTTGTTAAGTACTAATCACACTACTTCATCTGCACTTGAGTAGATCTCTATAAATGCCACCATGCTACCTATGTTTATCTTAAGTAAGTGTTAGTTTGGAAGTACTGGACATACTTGTACTGGCTTTTAAATTAAGCGTGGTGCTTAGGTTAAATAGCCTTCCTTAATCTGATTAGACATGGAGTCTAGTTTGGTTACTGAACTAAAAACTGCTTGAGTAGGCATTGGTATATTTTGTCGGACTAACCCCTGCAGGAAAACTTTCAATATCAACCTGGGAAGTCCTGAGATACAAACTCACATTGGAGATAAGGAGACACATGAAATATAACGACTTGTACAAGAAGGACATAGCTCATTCATCATAAAGAGATGATCTATGGAGGGTGCCACAAACACGATGCACAACCGCTAAGAAAGGAAAGCTTCCACAAGGTGATACTATACCATCACTCTTCAATTAAGGTAACATCTTAAAGTACTTGATTATCACTTTTATAAGCTTCTCCTTGGTTTTGGCGTTCACATACAATAAAGAGACAAACATGTATGATTTGTAGCTCCAAATTAACCAACCCTATTAATTCAACATGTTTAGTCCTTTAATCTTTGTTCTTAGTACTACCTTCATGATCCCACACTCCTAATCATATAAGCTAATATGTTGCACATTCAATCTTTGGAAGATATAAACAAAACATAAATATAGATAGATTATCTTTCCATTAGGTTGAGCCATCTGATCTGACAAATGTTTTAAATGCTACACTCATGATCTTATTATCCATCAACTTTGTCTTACTCACTATGCCTGAGGTTAGAGAAGAACAAATACACTTTTGGTTCTGTTGGTGTTTTCCACCAACAGGTCCCATGCACTTGATCTCTGCCTTGTCTCTATGAGAAGGTGCACTTCGAGCAAAACCTGAAGGAATTTTACAACTCCCAAACTCCACCAAGTGAAGGACCTGGATCTACAAGCACAAACACACCGAACAGGATATTGCCAACACCGCACTTCGAACTGCTGGGCAAACAAAGAACATGGGTGACTCCGTATCAAGAGGTGTAGACGTCAAGGTCCACACCTAATCAAATGATGCACCTAAAGGATGAAGACGGTGAGAAGTCTTGTCCAGAAGACTTAAAATATTGGATCCTTGTCGGAGGAGGTCAACATCGTCGACTCAAGTCGCCTTTCCTGATCAAGAAAGACGACCCTGGTGTTCCAAGCATCGAGTGCACAATCAATGGATACTCTTTTCAGAAGACAGTCTACGACACTGGATCTGACGTCAATGGCCACAGTCACTTATCAGCTCCTGCATGGAACCATGCTCCTACAACCAAGATACATTCAGCTCCAGATGATTTTCAGGTCATTAACATGAGAGAAGACGAGTCAGGACAAGAAGAAGACAACACAACCGCAACTAGAGGAGGCAAATCATCAAGGATGGATGGGCAGACTACGAAGGAGAAGTAGTAAGGTCTGAAGGCATACAGCTTGAACAGAATTGTCCCGAGGAGACAGTAGCACCGAGTCAGGTGTGGAAAGAGAAGATAGTTATACACAAAGAGGAGGCGCCGTCGGAACCACCGACTACGCCATCCAGCGAATCCCAGGACGACTAAGAAAACGGAGAGTCCCGTTTGGAGGACTTAAAAACACCGAACGCCTTACCAAGAGGTAAACTTGGTAGTTATCTTTTTCCTTTCAACTATTTAAAAAAGTTTGCTTAGTTAATCAGGTTCATATCATCTCAAAAATAAGATTAAAAAATGTTAAAAATAGTAAGCCCCATGTGAGTATGCTCATGGCATAAAACCCATAGGTACATTCACTGTGGTGGCATAAAATAAATATGTTTTCATCTTACAATAAAAATATAAAAATAATAAGTGCATGATCCTGCTAAATAAATAACATTTATTGAGGAGGCTCAACATGATAAAGGCTAGATATTTATGCTAACACTTAACCAGTTCCACAAAGCTTTGTTGTCTATTTGAGCTCCACATAATTCAAGGATCAAAGAAGACTAGCAGACGGAGGACATCCTAAACGCTGTCAGGGTGGTACCGACATTCAAATACACATCCGCCACCTGCTAGCTACATTAGAAGAAATTACGTCAAAATCCAGCTTGGGGGAGACCACCCCCATTTATCCAGCTAAGTGTTTCTACTCGCGTTTATACTTTACTCAAATAATAAAAAGATGCATAGTCATAAAAAACCCAAATAAAGATTTTGTCCTTGCTTAGTTTGCTAAATAAATAAAGTTTGCTATGAACCCTTATGATAAGCTCTCACATGGAAATGATGAATAGTTTCTCTGCCATGACTAGTTTATAAAATTGAAATCTGTCTCAAGTTTAGGCATAACTTATAATTTAAATCTGCTCTAAACCTGAACTTATGGGAAGAGTACTTGATCTGAAGTCTAAGTCGTTAACAGATACGATATGGGAAAGTTGAGCTGCTATTTATCTGTTCCTTGAGATGCTAGAATTCTAGAGAATTTTATCTTTGAAAATTTTTTAAAATAACACATGATGAGTTCCTGTATGATGAGAGTTTCAAATCCAACCACAGCCATATATACATGCTTGTTAGACTTTGAGCCACACATTTACTTTTTACTGCTTATGAGCATTGAGTGTGGTCAAGCTGTGTAGACCCTTAGGAGCTTGTCATGTGGTTAAAATCAAGATTCACTTGCACGTTCACTCGTATATGCTGCTTCTACTCCGGAAGTACGCATCCACATACATCCACTCATTTCCATCTCCAGATTCACCCAAAATTATTCTACTCCTAATCCGGGAGAGAATAGCCAAAAACATTATCCTAACCCTGTTATTCCCTGTGGAATAAATGCTCGAGTTATCTTGGTTACTACCACTTGCTATATTATTTCAGAAGATGAGTGCTCTAAAAAAAAGAAAAAGAGGAAAAAAATACGAGGAAATAAAAAGGGGCAAGTGTCCGGAACCTCGAAGAAAAGAAAAAGTGAGACGAGAGGTAAAAATGGACAAGTGTCCGACAGTAGAATTAGGGGTACAAGATACCCACCTGAGAGAGAAAGAAAAAGAAAATATAGAGCATCTCATTCCCCTCAAAAAGCTTCAAACTGCAAGAAAGGTATGTATCCCCTTAAAAGAGCAAAAGTAGAATTAGATTTTCACCATTGTTATCACCATCAGCACCATACACCATTCACTCGCCACACATGCACATCTTGATTTGACTTATTGACCTGTTTCTCTGGATCCATGGTTTGACTATGCAATAAATGTCTTGTAAGTATGTATTGTCTGTCTCCCACCTATGAGCTCCGGATATCAAAACCTTATTAGAGTAGGGTGAGAGAGAAGGCAATATCACTATGCCTCATTCTAAAAATACTACATACTTTAAGAGAAGGCATATACCATTACTGCCTTGGAAAGGATCTAGAAATACCACAAAAGATAGATTTGAGAGAGTCATACAAGGAATCTCTGAGTTTTATTTGAAAATCTGCAAAAACTCCAGAGCTATAGCTGATCAAGAATAAGAGACAAGGCGCTTGACTTGACCGTTCTATCTTTTAACTGCTCAAGACACAGGTGACGGCTACAAGCCCCATGGTAAAAGGTAAAATGAGTAAGTTTTAAGTCTTAACAGTTTACTCTAACTCAGAGATGAGATCTTACATTTAAGGCATGAAACCACTGCAGAAACCCTTGAGTTCATCATTGCTCAGGGACGAGCAAGAGGTAAGCTTGGGGGAGTTGTTGACGGTCCTTAAGTACCAAATATAATCATCAAATAAATAAAGAAAAGGATCTAAATTCAACCAACACCCAAACTTAGGGTATTATCTGACAGAATTCCATGAGTTTTGGTGTTTGTCTATTTCTGCAGGGGGTTAAGGAAATATGGAAGAAAGGCCCACACGTCGGGATTACATAGAGATATTAACGTGCCGCGCAATTTTCTATCATCTAGAAGACTCCAGAAGCCACGGGAACGAACGAGAAGGCGAACGGGCCCAGGGGTAGGGCGCCCGCCCACCCCCCTTGGGCGCCCGCCCAGGAGTTGTAGTCAAACACGTCCAACTTTGCGGACCAAACTCCACCGAACTAAAGGATCAAGGATAATCATCCAATCAATGTCGGTTTGATCCAATGGCTCACGTTCACTTG
This sequence comes from Sorghum bicolor, assembly GCF_000003195.3. Taxonomy (NCBI): domain Eukaryota; kingdom Viridiplantae; phylum Streptophyta; class Magnoliopsida; order Poales; family Poaceae; genus Sorghum; species Sorghum bicolor. The sequence goes on from NC_012875.2 coordinate 36,990,324, forward strand.
AGGGGACTATAAAACCAGATCCCCTGGCCCCTGGAGGAAAACAAGTTCATCATAGAGTTGAGAGGAGCCCTCGAAGGAATACCTCTCCTCTAAATAAAATTTCTTTTAGGCTTAGCATCCAATGTGAGTAGAATTAGATCTTCCAGTTTCTACCAGATTGAGATATAGAGTGGAGGTGTAGATCGGAGGAAGCCCGGTCTGTCGGTGTCTACTCCGAGGTTGTACCTACGAGATCAAGTCTTCTAACCTGAGGCTTGCTCCTTGGATTCTTCAGTAATTCGACTTCTAATTCTAGTAAGTTCTTGTTTTATTGTTCTTTGGTTTATGAGTTTACTTTAATCTCTTCCGGTTGAGTATAAGAGTAATCATTGCTAGCGTAAATGTGGTGTTTAGGCTAGGGTACTCATAGATATCCCCTGACTAGCTGGACCGTGGTAGTAGCGAGGAACGTGATATTTCTGAGTTACCTTTGCATCCCACATCTCGTTAGCAGGACGGATAGGTTTATAGGTGCGGGTGGAACATCCTTTGTGGTGTCTAGATTCCGTAAGCTTCCCCAATAGAACAGTAGATCATCCTTACCAAGGTTAGAACGAGACTACAGTTGCAGTCTTCTCTATACATCACTCACATCGAGAAACATTCTTTGTAGCCTAAAGGGATAGTAGCAATAGATTTGGTTAGTCAGATGCACCCTTTCTCCCAGTGGTAAAAATATAAATACGATACTCTGGAAAACCTCCCGGGTGAAATGCTCACCGATATCCGTGCGCTTGGGGATCAATTCCTTATTGCATTACCAAATATCAACACCAGCCAGCACGAGGATCCTGCCATCCAAGCCAAATGAGCAGGTCGTTGGAGTCAAGACCAACCGGAGCGGCGAGATCAGCAGCATCCGCTACACTACGGAGGAGGAGATGCCTTACTTCGAGGGGATTAGAGCAGCCAAAGTCCGTTTCATCCCTCCAAAGACAGCACCGAAGCACGCTCTCAATGCTCTTGAGACACCTCCTAAGCGTCGCAAGACTATAGCAGATGTAGATGAGGACGTTCGTAGGCTGGACACGGTCATCATAGAACTCCAGTCCTCGGTTAACTCCATCAATAGGCAGCTCTCTAACCAGAACACCGTTATACTAGGTCTTAAGCATGATCTTGCTAGTGCCAATAAGAAGATTAAGGAGTTAGAGTGCCGCTAAGTTATCCAGATTAGATCTTGAGGCAGTGCATTTTAGTTATTTATCTTTAAATTTGGTTTAAATCTATTATTAGCTTCAGTTCGTTATTAGTCAGTTGTAATAAATGCCTCAAGATTAATAAAGATTATTATTATTATTATTATTATTATTATTATTATTATTATTATGTCTTGTGTGTCTCTACTTTATTTTTATGCAAGTAAGCAGAAAACAAGTATGGGGGAGATCCCTCGACATGCCAAACGCACTTCGACCACACCACTGCACGATTCAGGTACATACTCTGCACACTTTACACATACACATATATCTTGGTTTGTGCAAAATATTGTCTCCGACATGATAAATTAACAAGATTATAATATTTCTATTCATGATCAATCTCACTCTGTGATATTTCCTGAAAACTTGAAATTATTAAAAATCATTTAAAAACCCTGTGTTACTTAAGTCACTGTGGAATGTGAGATGGTAGAGTATGAGTATCTTATTCTTGATATCTTTGTTGCTTGGAGAATTTATTTCAAAATCTTCAAAAATTCTAGCTACCATCCTTAGTGTTTTATATGCCTGCTAAACCTGAACATATTAACTATGATAATTATAAAAGCTATCTGCTCTGTATTGAGTTTGTTCAAAACGAGTTAGACCCTTGTTGAGAGATTTATCATACTCCTAAGATCAAGACATTTATTCAGAAAGATTCACTCTTCCGAAGTATTATTGCGTTAGAGGCATGGGCTATGCAAAAATATGAATATTTCGAGGAAATAAAAAGGAGCAAGTGCTCGACAACCTTGCAGAAAAAAAATGGACAAGTGTCCGGCGGTAGAATTAGGGGTATGTTGGGTATTTTAAACGCAAACAGAAAAATCTGCAAGCGCACGGATACCGATGTAGCCTTCACCCAGGAGTATTCTAGAGTATCGATTTTCCACACGGAACGTGAGTGTACTAATTAAGATTCAAGATCGCCCAAGTATAACTATATAATTATCAATTTTCCTAAGAATTACTTCAAATATTATTTATTTTGGGACATTAGAACACTAACCACAGAAATAGATGAGAAGGGGGCTAGGAAACTCTAACTATGATCCTATAAACACCGATCCGAACGAGGTGGAATACATCGACCGTTAGGGCTGTCACTACCCTAGGGCTACCACAACAATTCGTAGGATTGGGTGCAATTCCAGGTAATTACAAGACTAAACACCACGTCTAATCTATTAATTACTACTCTAGCGTTATAAAGACTAGAGCACTTGATGCAAGCGAGAATCCAATAAATAACTTGAATGTAAATAAAAGTGATTAAAGAACTCAGGAATTATGAATTGAAGAAGAACGATGAAGAACGAACCAGTTGCAGCAAAAGTATAATGTTGAGGAAGATCTGACAAATCCGGCTCCTCCTCCGCTCTCCTCTTCTCTCTCCCTATTTTCTAGATTACAACTAGAACTAACTAGAACTAGAACTAGATGAACTAGAACTAGAACTACATGAACTAGAGGGATCCTCTCTACTTGGATGAATAATTGAAACCCTAGCTTTGATTCTGTAGAAGAGGTATGTTCTCCAGGGGCCAGGGGGTCTCCTTATATAGTCTTTTCAAATAAATCTGGGCCGTCGGATCAAACCGACATTGATTGAACGGTTATCCTTGATCCATTAGGTCGGTGGAGCATAATCCGCGAAGTTGACCCTGATTGGTCACTACAGGAGGGCGGGCGCCCTGGGCCAGGCCCTGTTCTGCCTCTGCTTCGTTCCCGTGGCTTCTGGAGTCCACTAGATGTTAGAAAATTGCCGCACACGTTAATATCTTTATGTAAACCCGACGTGTGGGCCTTTCCTTCGTATTTCCTGATAACCCCCTACAGAAATAGACAAATACCAAAACTCGTGGAATTCTGTCAGATGAAACCCTAATTTTGGATGTTGGTTGCATATAGGTCCTGGTTAGCAGTTAAATGTGAGCATTAAGGACAGTCTTCGGTTGTTTCCGGATCTGTCAAGAGGATTCTTGGTAATTCCTCTACTGTTCTTTATTTGTTCATCATTGTTCTTCAATATTATGAATATGACTTTGTTCTACTTCAATATATTGATTATGACTTTGCTCTACTTGTTTATATTTGCAATTATATTGTTCTTAGTTTGTCATAGTTATATGCTTGGCTTAGTTAGATTGGAATTATATACATGTTTAGGATCGTATAGCGTTTATCCATGTGTACAGTGGGTAAATGATAAGTATTGTGTAGACGTGGTGCCTATACCGTATTTATCTACGATTGTACCCTATATGCCGGATCGCGGAGTAGTTCGTGGTGGTGACAGCTCCATTGATTCATATATAGTCCCTCTCTCGTGTATAGGGCAGGCAGAGCAACATTATTACAGGGGAGTGATTGCTATGTTTCTCATCGTCCTTGATAATATCACTATGCATGGGCGTAGTCTTGTCTCACAATGATTGCCAAGTGTAATTGCACTAACTATGATATGCTACACCTTATAGTTAAGAATAACTTAGAAAATATTCTTGTAGTTCATCCTAATTCCATGCTAATGACTTGCTAGAATATCTGTTGAGGTGCTTATCATTATTATATGTGGCTAGTTATGCTGATCAGATTAATTATCATTGTCACCATTCTTACTTTATCTATATTTTATGTGACATTTATCCCTGTATGAAAGAGATAGATAAATGCTCTCTATTATATATGCAATGATAGATACTCAATTACATATTCTATTCTATAGTCAACATTGATGATTAGCAATCCCTTCCCAGTGGTAAAAATATAAATAACGATACCTGGAATACTTTCCGGTTAAAATGCTACATCGGTATTAATCTGTACGCTTGCAGATCTCATTTATTATTCATTCAGAAGAGCAATTGCATGTTTCAATACTGCGTCTCTCATGTCATGCTGGGGATGACAACTTGGCTTAAGTGGCATGAGGGATTGGCATTTTTGGCGCCGTTATCAGAATTAGAATATGTCACATAAAATATAGGATCCAACTGACAGCAAACAACGGAATATACTCCAAACTTCGGGTATTAACTTCTCTCTATAGGATCCAACTGACTGGTTGATCACAAACCTAAAACATCTCCTAAAGTGTGGGGAAATAGCAAGAGTGAGTCCATGTCGAACTCTACAAGTATAGCAACTAGATTGTATAGCTCCCACAATCTCATGGTCAATGTGACATAAATAGTATAAAAGCATTAAACAATAAATAATGAGTATGATAACATAACAATAATCATCATCTTTAATGCAAGAATCCCCAAGGCCGCTCTTGACCGTGAGCACGGCTATTATACCAGTTTTAACACTCCGCAGAGGTTGGACATCTTTACCAATGAGTCATGATTTACCCTTTCGCCCAAGGTGATCAGCCTCTTAACCCACTACCAAGGAAGGTCGGCAGGGATCACTATGAAGCCTTTCAAAAGTTTGTCTAACTTGTTAGGGCCGCAAGGTTTTCCGGGCACGCAGATATAGAGGCTCTCTTCCAATGGCACAATGATGCGCAGCCTATATATATAAAGACAGAGGCCACGCTATACCCAAAACGGCAAGCCCCTCTAGCGCCCTTTCGGGTAACCGCTAACAAGCTAGAAAAGGTCTTCATACTGAACTAAAGCCAGAGCCATTATAGCCCACATGGTTGCACTGTTGTCCCGGTTATATAAATCATCAAGTTGCTAAAAGTCATTTTTATCATTTATTGCTTAAACATTAATCAAGTCACAAGATCATGGTAACAAAAATAAAACCCAAATGTTGTACTTGCCTTGATCCAATTGCTCCTGCTGAACCTACTGATTCTGCTGATCTTACTTGTTGCCAAGGCTCTGATCATGATCACCGAAGTACTGATCACCGTCTATACTCGATATCCAATCATAAACACATATGCAATCAGAGCCAAACATACACGAAGCAAACAATAGAACTAAATTAGAACAAACGCCGAACAATAAAATGATGTGAAAACTAAACTAGCTACAAGCACCCGGACGTGAAAAGCGCTCGAATTGGAACTACACCGAAATAGAAACAACTACCGAACGATTTACTTTTGAAACTTATTTATTTTAATTATATAAAACATGAATAAAATACTATAGGAAAATATCTAAATTGAGTTATGTCAAATTATATCTAAATTAGAAAGCTAAGGTAAAACTATTCATATTTTATTTAGAAATATATACATAGCATTTAGATTATTAAACTCAATTTGTTAGAAAGAAAATAAATACATGAGAAGATATATTTGAACTGCATACAACGTGAGTTGATGCTATTTAAAATATATTTTAAAACAGATTTGTGATAGCAATTAAATTATTTTAATATTTTTTATACATATATATGTCATTTAAAAAAATAGAAAATTTATTAAGCAAGCAATAGTCAACTAATGGTTATTAGATTGTAAAATTTTGTGTACCTATCATAACCCCAAAAGCAAGACAAAAAGAACGAACTAAAAAGGATAGAAGGGTTTCACGGTGCACTACTTGTAGCTTCACGGGGATGATATGGAGTGAAATTCTGATTAAACAAATGGTTAGTTACCATCTGCTATAGGATTAGATTGCAAAAGAATCCACTTTCAGCAAAAAGTCTGCGAAGATTATAGATATAGCTAGAACGGATTACTTGCAAATGGTCCTGGATGTGTTTTACACCTGTGTAGATTTAGATGTTGGATATGTGCAGGCGCCACATGCACTTTGACGTGCTTGCTAGCTTGTTGCCATCGTGTTACCAGCAAGGACAAGGAGGATGGTGGTTTCGCAGCTTCGGCAGCAGGTCGCCCCGACGGAGTGGCGGCGGCGGCGAGAGGCCAGGGAATGGCTAACATCGGATGAAAGAGGTCACCAACATATATTTATATGCATTGTGGCCGAGTTGGATTAGGTCTAGGATTAATTATTTTCAAGATCAATTAATTTTATAGATAAAATAATTTTAGAAAAGTCCAAAATTATTGTTTAAGCCTTGAAAAATACTTCAAAAGCTCTAAAAATTCAGAGAACATTCTTGGATACATTATCAAACATGAGGAACCCAAATAAAATATTTATAGCTCATAACGAGATAATTTGGAACATCTAAAAATTAGATTAACATTAATTTATGAAAGAGTGAAGTATAAACCTATATTGCTTTTACTTAGAAATTAAATTGCATATGCATAAATCAAATTAATATATAACTTATAAAGTTCAATGATGCAGGACATGTTAAAAGTTCCTACTAACATACTTATAGTCGGTGCAGTCGTAACGCAATGAAAATAGAGTTAAAATTATATTGTTTCTAATTACAAAGGCATTAAATAAGTAGTAATTTAATTATTATTTAAATTAATAAATTCATAATCAAGTGACATGATAAACTTTAGAACTACTGCACAGAGTCTATCGACATGAATCTAGCGCAACTTCAATGGGTCAAAACAGAGTTGAAACGGAGAAGATATGGCCTAAACAAGCTAGTGTATTTCTATTGTATTTGGAGAATTGTTTTTTGAAGAAAAACGGCCACAAAACACACCATGACCTCACATGATGTCAACAAGCTAAAGTGGAACAGCACAGAGCACAAACACCGCATAAGGCCGGCTCAGGATCTCTAGCACGGTGGTTGCCGTAGTCAACGATGAGACGCTCTACGGCAACGTGTTCACAGAAAGAAAGAGACAGAACCGGTGATCTCACCTTGGTAGCTTTTTTTTTGCGGGCGAGGATGACATGAGGCTCGAAGTAGTGCTCTTGATGCGAAAAGCTACACGGAACTCTGGGCAGCAGTGAGGCAGCGAACCACGTCAAAGGCGGCGACAGGCGTCCTCTATCTTCGACGAGATCCAGAGCTCGCCTGCTATGCGGCTAGGGCTAACACAACGGCGGCACGTAGATGAAATGCATGAGCATGGTTTGGGACCAGCCGAGTTTTATAGAGTCTAGGTGCAGAAATCCAAGCCGTATCCTGCGAGATCAAGCAACGGTCTGCAACGGTGCCAGGGGATGCCATCGGGCTAGAGTCCATTAGCTGCACAGGAGTTGGGCTTCCGAGTTGCTGCGGAGGGCGTCGAGCTGAGAGCAACTCCAACCCAACTCCTAAACAAATCTCTATTCTAATCTAGGGACTTATATCAAAAAAATCAACTCCATCCCACCTCCTACTTCGGCTCATATTTTCTATGTCCTTCTAAATTATAGTTTCAGCTCCTCAAATCTAGAGCCCCCTATCCAGTGGGTCTCATCCACCTTCCTCTCCCCACTCATAAATCAAGACAAGAATTACAAATGGTGGAGTTGATGGAGAATTTGTCAATGACAAGTGGATCCCATGGGAGATAAGAACTTGGTCTGTTTTTTCATTGGAGTTGGGTTTTAATTTGAGCCCCTACTTTTTTTATCATAACCTGTAAATAAAAGTTTAAGGGCTTAATTTAGAGACTTGGGCTAGAGTTGCTCAGCCAGCTACCTACGCTCAAGCCAAAAACAAAGGACGGAGAGAAAGGAGTGTTTTTCCTTTTTATTTACTCTTTTCTTTTTTTAAAGCCATTTGAAAATCATTTAAATTTCAGTTTGAATTCATTTTGAGTTTTTAGTCAAAACCATCCATCTCAAAAATACAAATGCACCAGCATGAATGCACACATATGTTGCTAAACTTTAGGGTAAATTTTAATTTAATGAAAAAATATTATTTTACTACGTTTTCATGAGCACAAAATACATAATTAAATCATTTTAGACCTATTCAATAAGTTGCAAATTTTTGGGTGTTACAAATTAACTAAGTGTGTGTGGTTTCAAAAACAAATGCTTTCGCTACTTTTGAACTTGGTTTGTAATAACTATATTTGAACTTTGATAATTCTGGAATGTTACGAACATTTATGTAACTTATGGATAGCGACCACTAAACTTATTATGATTTGGCTATGTAGGAGGAAAAGTTTGAAATCTTTCAAGATTTCACAGACTACCGGGATTATATGAGCTTAAGTCCGATAGTTCGACTGTGGAAACGGTTGCTATTAGACTTAATCTCTTATAATTAGGGCGGCACTATTATAGAAGAAATCAAAATTCGTTTGAGGGCCGTAGAAGGAAGTTCAAAAAAATAAGGGCCATACAAGGAAGAGGCATTTTTTGAGGGCCATACAAATAAATCTCTCTATATCTTATGTTGTGACACTTACCTTGTATGAGAAGATAGACAAAGACATGGTCACACTCTACATTATCACATGCAGTGATGCTCATTACTCATTATCCTTATCTCTCCCTTATCATGGGTAAAAATATAAATAACGATACCTACATTACTCCTAGTTAAAATGCTACATCTATATTATCTGTGCACTAGCGGATTTAATATTTATTCTAGAGGATCATTTGCATTTATTAATACCAGTACCTATGGTGCCATGCTATGAATGACAACCTAGCCTAAGTTGTGTTAGAGGTGTTGACACTCACATCCTATTGAAGCTCAGGGCAGCGATTCCCTGAATGTCCAATCTCTCCATATTCTTCACAAGTCATGTGAGAATCATGGATATGCATGACTTTCTTCTCACTGACTTGATCATCAAGCCTCTTTATCAGTCGATCTATCATGGCAGCTAGCATGTCTACCTCCTTAAGTTGATGTATGCCTTCACCTCTCTTGCGAGGTTGACCTCGTCTTAATTCCGGCTCTGATTGGAAGCCATCTTCTCAATAAGTGTTGTTGCATTTGCTATGTTCAGTGATAAGAAAGCACCTTCAGTAGCAGCATCCATTGTCTCATAGGTGCTAGTGGTTAGCCTATGATAGAAGGTCTACAAGAGTAGCCAATTCTCCATCTCATGACGAGGACATTCTGCAATGTAGTCTTGAAAGCATTCCCATACCTTGGGTAACGATTCATCTTGATGTTGCTGAAAGCTTGATATTCTCCCACGTAGAGCAGTGGTCTTGCCTATGGGAAAGAACTTGGCTAGGAAAGTAGTTGAATAGTTTTCCCATGTAGTGTGTCTCTCTTTGTTGGAATAGAAACATTGTTTAGCTTTGCCTAATAATGGAAATGGGAAAAGGCAGAGTAGAATAGCATCTCTAGTTACTCCCTTGATAGTGAAGGTGTTGTAGATCTCCAAAAAGTGTTGTAAGTGTGCACTTGCATCTTCATGAGCCTTTCCATAAAATTGACTAGCTTGCACCATAGTGATAAGTGCAGGCTTGAGCTCGAATCCATTGCCTTCAACATTGACTTCAGGTCCCACTACTAAATTTTGACCCTATTGCATCAAGTCTTGTTGCATCAAACACAAATCTAATGGAATAGGTGGCAGCTATCGCATCAACTTTCGAAAACCGATGTAATAGGTGGTCGTTCTTGCATCAAAAATGAGTTGGATGCGATAGTAATTCATATCGATGCAATAGATATGATCTGTCGCATCATTTCGAGCAAGGGATGCAATAGGTAGAAATTATTGCATCAGACACATTTTGTTGCGTTAGTATTGATTTTTTTGATGCAATATGTTGGTCGTATTGCACCGGTTTAGAATATAGATGCAATTAGAAAGTACTATTGCAACGGATTTGTGTTTGATGCAAAGTCTTCTTGCGACTGGGTAGCTAACTGGTGGGACCACGTGTAAGTTTTTTTAAAATAAAATTGAGTAACGTGAGAGGAAAACATATTGCGACTCTCTAGCTGGTGAGACCACGTCTAAGCGAATAGTTAGTTGGTGGGACCACATGTAAGTTAATTATTTTTAAAAATAAATTTACTAACATAAAAATAACACCTTGTGGCTACTAAAAAGTGAGTTGTTAATTTTTAAAAAATAACACGTCTATATGTGAATAAGTGAATTGTTAATTATTTTAATGAAATAAACGGGTTGTTAAAATAAGTGGCCTCCCTGCTTCCCTGGTGCCGCGGCGCCGCAGGGCCTGCTGACCAAGTGACGAGCGAGAGCGGCGATATCGCCCGGTGCCCAGTGGAGTGGAGCAGCGAGAGGGGTTCTTGATTTTTTCAGTATTTAAGTGTTTTATTTTTCTACTAAAAACATATACAAAAAGGTAATGTCCAAATGACATGTATGGTCCAAGCATCAGTATATATGGTGTGTCGGTGTTTTTTTTTAAAGTTGGTGTTTACGATGCTATTATGATTTTGTTTGTGCGTGACTAAGCAAGTGAGTTAGTAAAACAAATGGCGAAGCAATTCTAGCGCTAGCTCAACTAAGCTATGCAAGCCACCTATACAAACTAGTACAAGGCTAAACACTAAACACAACAACAAGAGAAGGCTAGCTACACTCCTAAACAAGAAGACTACACTAAACAAGCTAAATAACTAGCAAGGTATACAAAGTAAGTAAAGGAGTGGAGAGTGATTGTTATACCAACGTTGTAGAGTAGAGATAAATCCAACCAATCACTCACAATCACAATAGATAATCCTCAGCAAGAGATGACACAAGATTTTTTACCGAGGTTCACTTGCTTCTCGGCAAGCTAGTCCTCGTTGTGGCGATACACCCACTTGATGGATCGTGAGCTAATTGGCAATCCAAAGCCAAACCCTCAGCAGGCCCTGCACATCCACTCACAAGATGGGGATCCTCCAAGCCACGAGCAATTCACTAGAGTAGCCAATTGCGATCTCCCGTGAGAAAGGCTCAAGAACCCCTCACAAATCACTTGGTGAGGCTCGAAAAAATCTCCAATCACGAGCACAACACCACTGTTGACGGTTCTTAAGTATCAATTGTAATTATCAAATAAACAAGAGAAAGGACCAATATACAAACAACACCTAGAATTAGGGTTTGATCTGACAGAATTCCACGAGTTTTGTTGTTTATCTGTTTCTGCAGGGGGTTATCAGGAAATAAGGAAGAAAGGCCCACATGTCGGGATTACATAGAGATATTAACGCACCGTGCAATTTTCTACCATCTAGAATACTCCAGAAGCCACGGGAACGAACGGGAAGGCGATCGGGCCCGGGGGCAGGGCGCCCGCCTTGGTGTTGTGGCCAATCACGGCCAACATCGCGGATCACGCTCCACCGACCTAAAGGATCAAGGATAACCGTTCAATCAATGTCGGTTTGATCCGACGGCCCACGTTCACGTGAGGGGACTATATAAGCAGACCCCCTGGCCCCTGGAGGAGAACAAGTTCATCATAGAGTTGAGAGGTGCCCTCGAAGGATAACCTCTCCTCTAAATAGACTTAGGGCTTAGCATCTAATGTGAAGTAGACTAGTTCTACTAGATTGACAGAGATAGAGTGGAGGTGTAGATCGGAGGAAGCTCGACAAGTCGGTGCCTACTCCGAGGTTGTACCTGCGGGATCAAGTTCTCCTAACCCGAAGCTTGTTCCTAGGATTCTTCAGTATTTCGACTTCTAAATACTAGTAAGTTCTTGTTTTATTGTTCTTTGGTTTATGAGTTTACTTTAATCTCTTCGCGTAGAGTTTAGAGTAATCATCTCTAGCGCAGACGTGGTGTTTGGGTTAGGATACTCATAGATATTCCCTGACTAGCGGGACCGTGGTAGTAGTGAGGAACGTGACATTTCCGAGTTACCTTTGTAGACCATATCTCGTTAGCAGGATGGATAGGGTTTATAGGTGCGGGTTGAACATCCTCTGTGGTGTCTAGATTCCGTGAGCCTCCCCAATAGAACAGTAGATCATCCTTAACAAGGTTAGAAAGAGATTACGGTTGTAGTATTCTCTATATATCGCTCACATCGAGAAACATTCTTTGTAGCCTAAAGGTTAGTAGTAATAGATTGGGTTAGTCAGATGCACTCTTTCTCCTAGTGGTAAAAATATAAATACGATTCTCTGGATAATATTCCGGGTGAAGTGCTCACCGATATCCGTGCGCTTGCGGATTGTTGGGTATTTTAAACGCAAACAGAAAAATCCGCAAGCGCACGGATACCGATGTAGCTTTCACCCGGAAGTATTCCAGAGTATCGATTTTCCACAGGAAACGTGAGTGTACTAATTAAGATTCAAGATCGCCCAAGGATAATTATATAATTATTTTTAGTGGGAAGAGAGGAAGTTTCCTGAGAGTTCTCTAGTTGATCTAAGAATCAAGAATTACTTCAAGATTATCTATTTCGGGACATCAGAACACTAACCACAGAAAGAGATGAGGAGGGGGCTAGGAAGCTCTGACTACGGTCCTACAAACACCGATCCGAATGAGGTGGAATACGTCGACCGTGAGGGCTGTCACTACCCTAGGGCTACCACAACAATCCGCAGGATTGGGTGCAATTCCAGGTAATTGCAAGACTAAACACCACGTCTAATCTATTAATTACTACTCTAGCGTTATAAAGACTAGAGCACTTGATGCAAGCGGGAATCCAATAAATAACTTGAATGTAAATAAAAGTAATTAAAGAACCCATGAATTATGAATTGAAGAACTTAGAGAACGATGAAGAACGAACCAGTTGCTGCAAAAGAATAATGTTGAGGAATATCCGACAGATCCGGCTCCTCCTCCGCTCTCCTCTTCCCTCTCCCTATTTTCTAGATTACAACTAGAACGAACTAGAACTAGAGAAACTAGAACTAAATGAACTAGAACTAGATGAACTAGAACTACAACTAGATGAACTAGAGGGATCCTCTCTACTTGGATGAAGAATTGAAACCCTAACTTTGATTCTGTAGAAGAGGTATGATCTCCAGGGGCTAGGGGGGCTTGCTTATATAGTCTTTTCAGATGAATTTGGGCCGTCAGATCAAACCGACATTGATTGAATGGTTATCCTTGATCCTTTAGGTCGATGGAGCGTGATCCGCGAAATGGGTCTGAATTGGACACCATAGGAGGGCGGGCGCCTTGGTCCTTAGGGCGGGCGCCCTGGGCTAGGCCCCGTTCTGCCTCCGCTTCATTCCTGTGGCTTCTGGAGTCTTCTAGATGATAGAAAATTGTGTGGTACGTTAATATCTCTATGTAGACCCGACGTGTGGGCCTTTCTTCTGTATTTCCTGATAACCCCATGTAGAAATAGACAAACACCAAAACTCATGGAATTCTATCAGATAAAACCCTAAGTCAGATAAAACACTAATCATGGATTCTTTTTCATGATTAGTTGATGGTTAAATGTGAGCATTAAGGTCCGTCAACAAGCTCCCCCAAGCTTAACCTTTGCTCGTCCGTGAGCAAAGATGGACTCAAGAGTTTCTGCAGTGGTTTCATGCCTTAAAGGTACACATGCGTTCAAACAAGATCTCATCTCTGGGTTAGGGTAAACTGTTAAGATTTAAACTTACTCATTTTACATTCCACCATGGGGCTTACAACCGTCACTTGTGTCTTGAGCAGTTAAAAGATAGAACGGTCTAGTCAAGCGCCATGTCTCTTGTTCTTCGATTAACGATAGCTCTGGAGTTTTTTGCAGATTTTTAGATAAAACTCAGAGATTCCTTCTATGACTCTCTCTAGTCTCTCTTTTGTGGTATTTCTGGATCCTTACCAAGGCAGTAATGGTGTATGCCTTCTCTCAAAGTATGTGGTATTTTTGGTATGAGGCATAGTGGCATTGCCTTCTCTCTCACCCTACTCTAATAAGGTTTTGATATCTGGAGCTCATAGGTGGGAGACAGCTAATACATACTTACAAGACATTTATTGCATAGTCAAACCATGGATCTAGAAGAACAAGTCAATAAGTCAAATCAAGATGTGCATGTGTGGCGAATGAATGGTGATAATGGTGAAAATAATGGTGAAAATCTAATTCTACTTGTGCTCTTTTGAGGGGATACATAGCTTTCTTGCTCTTTTGAAACTTTTTGAGGAGAATGAGATGCTATATATTTTTTTTTCTTTTCTCTCAGGTGGGTATCTTGTACCCCTAATTCTACTGTCGGACACTTGTCTATTTTTTACCTCTCGTCTCACTTTTTCTTTTCTTCGAGGTTTCGGACACTTGCCCCTTTTTATTTCCTCGTATTCACTTTTTTTCAGAGCACTCACCCTCCTGGAATAATGTAGCAAGTGGTAGTAACAAAAATAACTTGAGCATTTATTTCACAAGGGAAAACAGAAATAGGAGAATGTTTTTGGCTATTCTCTCTCGGATTAGGAGTAGAATATTTTTGGGTGAATCTGGATATGGAAATGAGTGGATCACTACAACATCTTCACAATCCATTGGTCTCTCCAACATCATCACATTCGAGATCTCCAACCCCCTCTTCCTTTCTATTTATAAAAACTTTAAAAGGGCGGTTGTCGATGCATATGTCTATAATAAATTTTGCAGATCTCGTTGGGTTGATCTTGATATAGGTCAGCGTTGGAGGGGAAACCACTTCGCCGACATAAATTGATGGTTTCCCAAGGACAAGCTTAGTGTCCTAAAACAAGCACTGATTAGATCGTAACATGAGCTTTTAATTATTTGCAACATTACCTTATGTGTTGAGCATATCAGGATAATTGTAAAAATATTCCTTCGGGTATTCTTGTCACTAACCTTTCCAGGATTGGAGCAAGAAGTTCGGATGAATGACAAGCACAAGGTATGTCCAACCAATCATCATACAACATTAAATTAAATTCATCCAAACTTGAATTTTGCAAAATTCAAGCTTGGGGGAATACTTTACATAAAAACATCCTTTGCCATGTTGCTATGTTGGTTGTCCCTACCTTTGAGACATGCTCAATTTGTTAAATACTAATCACACTACTTCATCTCCACTTGAGTAGATCTCTATAAATGCTCTCATGCTACCTTTATTTGCTTTAGTATATGTTTAGGCTTGGAGTAGTTTCATTTATCTCTTAATTAAGCATGGTGCTTAGTTAGGGCTGATGATCTTACTTCCAAGGGAGTTTAAATTAAGCATGATGCTTAGGTTAAAATGACCTCCCGAATCAAATTAGACATGGTGTCTAGGTTGATTTTTGAGCCGATAGTATGCTATAGTAGATATGGGATATTTTGCTGGACTAACCCCTGCAGGAAAACTTTCAATATCGACCTGGGAAGTCCTGAGATAAACTCACATTGGAGACAAAGAGAGAGACATGTGAAGGTTAATAATTTACACAAGGAAGGCATAGCTCACAAGAGATGATCCATGGAGGGTGCCACATGTTGACACTTGCTAACACCACTTGAATACTAGGTTGTCATCCCCAGCGTGGCACTAGAGTGTACTATGGTATTTATACGCACACAGATAATCCGCAAGCGCACGGATACCGTTGAAGCTTTTACCCGGTTAAAGGTTTTATCGTATCCACAGGGAAACGGGTGAACCAACTACGCTCTAACTTAACCAAGATAAGTAAATAGATGTAAATAGGAAAGATGGTAGAACAATATTAAAGGTAAGATAACAGTGAGTGATAATATGTTAATAGAGTGTAGAGCAATCTAGTATGTGGGCGATGGTAGCAGAATAGAGAGAATAACTATGGTTTCTCTACTTCAAAGGGGTATGTCTATGTCTGGGACGAACCACGTGATAAGAGTACACCACAAAGGATGCTTATCCATAGGCCGATAAACCCTACCCGTCCTGCTAACGAGAGGTGGACTACAGAGGACCAACGTAATTGTCACCTACGCGGCCTACCACACGATCTAGCTAGACAGGGGATATCCACAAGTAATCTAGGTCTAAGCACCACGCTTACACCTATACTACAACTCTAACCTATAGCGTCCTATAGATTAGAAGTACTCAAAAGAGTTGTGAACCAGAACATACATGATTAGTAATTGCATAATGAATTAGAAGTAGATTACCAGAGTCATCCCATGAGCAAGCTTGATTAGAGCTTGATCATGGCGAAGTACAACCGGAGGAAGAACCGACAGGCCGGCCTCTCCTCTAATCCTCCTTCGCTCTCCATCTCGCTACTATCTAGATCTACTCTAGTTTAGAGAAGAGAGGAGAGCTCTCATCTCTAAACCCTAGCTTTTGCTCTGTCTATGAATAATGAATAATGATCAAGGGGGTGCCTCCTCCAGGAGCCAGGGGGTCTGGTTTTATAGTCCCCTCAAGTGAACCTGGGCCGTCGGATCAAACCGACATTGATTGAACGGTTATTCTTGATCCTTTAGGTCGGTGGAGCATAATCCGCGAGATTGAGCGTGATTGGCCGAAAAAGGTGGGCGGGCGCGCTAAGGACTTGGGCGGGCGCCCTGTCCCTGACTCAGTTCGGTCTTCGCTTCCTTCCCGTGGCTTCTGGAGTCTTCTAGATGTAAGATAATTGCGCGGCACGTTGATATCTCTATGCAATCCCGACGTGTGGGCCTTTCTTCCGTATTTCCTGATAACCCCCTGCAGAAATAGACAAACACCAAAACTCATGGAATTCTGTCAGGTAAAACCCTAAGTCTAGATGTTGATTTCATTTGGATCCTTTTCTTTGTTTATTTGATAATTAAATTTGATACTTAAGGACCGTCAACAAACTCCCCCAAGCTTACCTCTTGCTCGTCCCTGAGCAAGGATAGACTCAGCAATGGATCAGAAGTTGTTGCAATATCTTAAAAATTTAACGGTACACATGCTTTTAAATAAGATCTCATCTCTGAGTTAGAGTAAACTGTCAAGAACTAAAACTTACTTACTTTACCTTTCACCATGGGACTTGTAACCGTCACTTCTGTCTTGAGTAGTTAAAAGATAGAACAGTCTAGCCAAGTGCCATGTCTCTTATTCTTGATCAGCTATAGCTCTGGAGTTTTTGCAGATTTTCAAATAAAACTCAGAGATTCCTTTGTATGACTCTCTCATATCTCTCTTTTGTGGTATTTCTGGATCCTTACCAAGGCAGTGATGGTATATGCCTTCTCTCAAAATATGTGGTATTTGTGGTATAAGGGATAGTGACATTGTCTTCTCTCTCACCCTACTCTAATAAGGCTTTAATATCTGGAGCTCATAGGTGGGAGATAAAATATACATACTTACAAGACATTTATTGTATAGTCAAACCATAGATCCAAAGAAACAAATCAATAAGCCAAATCAAGATGTGCATGTGTGGCGAATGAATAGTGTATGGTGATGATGGTGATAACAATGGTGAAAGTCTAATTCTACTTTTGCTCTTTTGAAGGGATACATACCTTCCTTGCTTTTTGAAACTTTATGAGGAGAATGAGATGCTCTTCTTTTTCTTTTCTCTCATATGGGTATCCTGTACCCCTAATTCTACTGTCGGACACTTGTCCATTTTTACCTCTCGTCTCACTCTTTTTCTTTTCTTTCGAGGTTCCGGACACTTGCCCCCTTTTATTTCCTTATTTATTTTTTTCTTTTCTTTTTTTTTCTTCTTTTTTTTCAGAGCACTCATCTCTTGAGATAATATAGCAAGTGGTAGTAGCAAGATAACTTGAGCATTTATTTCACAAGGGAAAAACACAGATGTTTTTGGCTATTCTCTCCCAAATTAGGAGTAGAATATTTTTAGGTGATTCTGGAGATGGAAATGGATGGATATATGTAGATGGTACTTCCGGAGTAGAAGTAGCATATATATGAGTGAACGTGCAAGTGAATCTTGATTTAACCACATGACAAGCTCCTAAGGGTCTACACAGCTTGACCACACTCAATGCTCATAAGCAGTAAATAATAAATGTGTGGCTCAAAGTCTAGCAAGCATGTATATATGGCTGTGGTAGAAATTTAAACTTTCATCATACAGAAACTCATCATGCAATATTTTAAAGATTTTTCAAAGATAAAATTCTCCAGAATTCTAGCATCTCTAGGAATAGATAAACAGCAACTCAACCTTCCCATATCATATCCGTTAACAACTTAGATTTCAGATCAAGTTTTCATCCCACAAGTTTAGATCTAGAGCAAGCTTTAAATTATAACAGTTATGTCTAAACTTGAGAGAGAACTTCAAATTTGCAAATTAGGCAGAGAAACTATTCATCATATCCATGCTAGAGTTTTATTATTAAGATTCAGATTAGCATAGCCACTTTATTTATTTATTAAACACACTTAAGCAAAAGATATATATAAGCACAAAATCTTTATTTAGTTTTTCATAGTTTATGTATTTTAATATTCTAATATAATATAAGTATAAAGATAGGTAGAAATACTTAGCGAGATAAATGGGGGTGCTCTCCCCCAAGCTGAATTTTGACGTAATTTCTCTTGATGTAGCTAGCAGGTGGCAGAGGTGTATTTGAAAGTCAGCAGCATTCTGACAGCGATTAGAATGTCCTCCGTCTGCTAGTCTTCTTTATTCTTAAATTCTGTGGAGCTCAAATAGACAACAAAGCTTGTGGAACTAATTAAGTGTTAGCATAAATATCTAGCCTTCATCACGTTGAGCTTCCTCAATAAATATTACTCTCTTTGGTAGGATCATAAATTTATTTTTATATTTTTAATGTAAGGTGAGAACATATTTATTTTATGCCACCACAGTCAATATACCGATGGGTTTTAAACCACCAGTCTACTTTCATGGGGCTTTAGATTTGATGATGCAGTGCAATGAACAAATATTTTTTTGTTTTCTTTTCTAATGCTAATGTGGAAAAGTAAATATGCTAATGCAAGTGATGGAATAAAAAAGGAAAAGGAATACATAATAGATAAATATGGATAAATACCGATTTTACCTTTCGGTAAGGATCCAATGTTTTAAGTCTTCTGGACAAGACTTCTCACTGTGTTCATTCTTCAGGTGCGTCATGATTCAGGTGCGGACCTTGACGTATGCACCTCTTCGTT
The DNA here is from genome assembly GCF_000003195.3 of Sorghum bicolor. NCBI lineage: Eukaryota > Viridiplantae > Streptophyta > Magnoliopsida > Poales > Poaceae > Sorghum > Sorghum bicolor. The sequence continues at coordinate 37,009,355 of NC_012875.2, forward strand.
CGCCCAGCAGTTCGAAGTGCGTCGTTGGCAGTATCCTGCTCAGTGTGTTGGTGCTCGTAGATCTAGGTCCTTCACTTGGTAGAGTCTGAGAGTTATACAACTCCTCCGTGTTTTGCTCGAAGTGTACCTGCTCATAGAGACAAGGCAGAGATCAAGTGCATGAGTCCTGTTGGTGGAAAACACCAACAGAACCTAAAGTGTATTTGTTCTTCTCTAACCCTAAGCATAGTGAGCAAGACAAAGTTGATGGACGATAAGTTCATGAGTGTAGCATTTAAAACATTTGCCGGATCAGATCGCTCAACCTAATGGAAAGATAATCTATCTATATCTATGCCTTTTTTTATATCTTCCCAAAGATTAAATGCGTAACCTTTTAGCTCATGTGATTAGGAGTGTGGGATCATGGAGGTAGTACTAAGAACAAGGATTAAAGGACTAAACATGTTGAATCAGTTGAGTTGGTTAATCTAGAGTTGTAAATCATACACGTTTGTCTCTTTTATTTATATGAATGCCAGAACCAAGGAGAAGTTTATAAAAGTGATAGTCAAGTACCTTAAGATGTTACCTTGCTCGAAGAGTGATGGTACAGTATCATCTTGTGGAAGCTTTCCTTTCTTAGCGGTTGTGCGTCGTGTTTGTGGCACCCTCCATGGATCATCTCTCTATGATGAATGAGCTATGTCCTTCTTGTGCAAATTGTTAAACTTCATGTGTCACTCTCTTCGTCTCTGATGTGAGTTTATCTTAGGACTTCCCAAATCGATATTGAAAGTTTTTCTGTAGGGGTTAGTCCGACAAAATATACCAATATCTACTCAAGCAGTTTTTTTAGTTCAATAACCAAACTAGACTCCATGTCTAATCAGATTAAAGAAGGCTATTTAACCTAAGCACCATGCTTAATTTAAATGCCAATGGAAGTATGGCGAGTACTTCTGTTGATGCAAAACTGGTCTGCAAACACAAAGGGCTAATACCCGATTCAAACGTTAAGGCGTGCCAGCCGATTTGACCTTGCTATCGGCAAAGGTGATAACTCGAATACTTCAGTCCTGACAACAGCGATGCGCCCGGATGTCACGGCTAAGAGGTACTCACGCGGAACTTGAGAACACGCCGAGCTTAAGTCGACGAATTCCTAAGAACTCGTAACAAAAGGAAAAAGTATGACGAAGTCGTCGAAAAGTAAATGCTGGAATATGAGTAAAAACGTGTGTTTGATTTCTTGATTGATTATTACAAGGCCCTAGGGTCTATATTTATACCCTGCTCAAAGAGCTACAACCAGACACGATTAGAATTCGAATTCCAAATTACACGGAATCCGTATACAAAACGATGCAAATAATTAAGGAAATAACAAAACTATCCCTCGTGACAAACCGAAACTCCTCCACATAACGACCGGCAGCTTCCAGACTCCTCCTTTGCATCATCGGCAGATCCTTTGCCATAGTCATTGGCAGACTTTCTTATCTAGCCATCGGCACCATATTACTGCCTGTCACATTCAACTTCTCCCTCATCGGCAACCATCCTCATCGGCAACCCGCTTTGTAAACATCGTACTGCCACCTTATCCTGCCATCCTAGACACGTGCCCAAAAACGGTGTCAACACATGCCCCCCAGTTTCGGAGTATAAAACTATTAATGCTCCGAAATTATCTGCAGTAATGATGCCTTCTCCCGCAATTAATACTCCTAATCTGGTAACCGACAACCTCAATCTGGACAACTCTGATCCTAATCCTCCGCAGATTCCTCGAAATCCCCAACTTCCTAAACGGGCATTTTTCTCAGTCGTACATCGACAACAATACCGTTACAAAGATCTGCCGATGTTCTGACCAGGATATTCGCAAAAACGGTTACTTCCCCTCTATCCGCCCATCGGCAATATGACCGTTATAGAATATCGCCGATGGACCGACCAGGAGATCTCGCACAGTAAAATATCTTCAGATAATGACCGCTTCCCGTCAAATCACCTGCACAATCCCTGGATTACCGTGCGAACAGTTACCATATCCACCTGAGTACCCTCGGATTTCTCGGATGCGGCAAAGAGATAAGTCGGATTTGCCCTTGCCCGTCTTGTCCTATAAATAGTTCCTTCTTGGGTACTCCTTCCCCATCACACCATTCTACTACCCAACTTTACTTTTCCAGCGGCGGCGCCACCAAAACCTCCTAAGGTCTCCGACAAGTACCCCTCTTCATCAACTCCGGCGCCTTCACACGCTTCCTTCGCAGCAAGATGGCCGTCGGGTTCGTCGTCCCTGAGGTCAAATCTCCACCCCGTCTTCTGTATTTTTCTTCATATCCCTGTTCACTCGCAATTCATTTTACTGAACATCTTCCTTTTCTTTCCTCTTTGTATTTCTTTTTACGCCCAAAATCACAAGGAATTGTCCAACAAAATTGTCATCCCCACCGATCAACCACACCTTCAATGCCTCGGCCCTCTAGGGGACCCAGATCCAACTGACCTTATCAACGCAGAAACCAACAGGATCCCCTTAAGAGCCGAAAATTTTTCCTTAGATCTGTGGAAGGACACCTTCCGCTCTTGGCCCAGCCCAACTGTAGGGTGGAAAGACTGGTTCTTGAGGGTCAGCAACTCTAATGAAGTTCAGTGGGGTGAAAGGAATCTAGCCCAATGCATTAGATTGTCCATTACCGATATGCATAGGAACGAGTCACTGCTGATAGCTGCATCCTACTTTTGGTCAGACACCCTCAATGCTTTTGCCTTTGGCCACGGCCCTGCTTCTCCTACTCTTGCCGATGTAGCCATGCTTACTGGTCTAGATATATCTTCTGCCGATAGCACCCACTTTTTTGATACTGCCCCTAGTGCCAAAGTGGAGACTCGCGCTATCGGCGGTTGGTCGGGGTACATTCAGAAGTACCGTGGGAAAGGATCTGTCACCATAAAGGAACAAACCACCTTTCTGAACATGTGGCTGGACAAGTTTGTATTCTGTGGTCAATCGGCAGGACCGACTTCGGTCTACCTATCGGCAGCAGAAAGACTGGCTAACGGTGGCCGATTCCCTCTCGGCCGATACTTGCTTGGCGCTGCTTACCACCTTCTCCATCAAGTAGCCCAGAAACTTCTGCTCGGCCAATCCATTGGCAACTTGGGAGGCCCCTGGTGGTTTGTCAACATGTGGCTCAATCTGCATCTGCACAAGCGTCTCAACTTCAACCTGTTCACACAGCGTTTCCCAAGAGATATAGCTGAAAACCATGTATTGGGTGAAGAGGAATCGGCAACACGCGCCCCCTTGAACTTTGGCGAAGCTGTCATAGTTCTGCCGGGTTCAGGGGGTAATCCAGATCAGATCGGCCGATTCTTCCAGACTCTGTATGAGGGTTTGACCAGAGACGAACGACCATGGTTGGCTTATGATGACCCAGATAGCATGCTCCCTCTGACCTTCAATCCGTTTGATGAAGCTCTCGACAGGGACAATGAGGTGATGATGGCAATTGTGACTCCCAGAATCATTCCAGTGAATTTCTTTGGTAGCACAAAAACCTCCCCTCAAACTTACGAATTTTACAATCCATCGGCATTAGCTCGCCAGTTAGCTTTCGGCCAGTTGCCGATTGCACTTCCTTATGCCGATGTGATAAAACCCAGAGAAACTATCAACAACCTTCTTGAGTGGACTCGAGCAGCCCAACTACCACCAAACGCCGATATAGATGTAAATCTGTCAGAATGGGTTCCGGCTGCTTTTATCACTCAGGCATACAAGTTATGGTGGGCAGAATGGAAAGAGCATCTATTCTGCAGATCGGCACTTTCATACCGCGGCATGATCGACTCCGAATACAAAGTTCCCGATGACACTGTAAGTAACTCAAACCAACGTTTCATTTTCTCAATATTACCCCCATCGGCAGCTTACCCTTGTATTCCTTTTGCAGGTTGACAATATTCCTCCATTGGTTAGCAGGAGTGGCAGGCCGATCGACTTGTTTCCATCAGGCCCGATTTCCTCAATCGGCCACAATGCTCCCACTCTAGCTTCCATCGTGCATCGGGGTGTACGCCTCAGGAAAGTCACCACCCGAAGAACTCAGACATCACCAACGGTTGCTGCTCCCACTCTTGCGCGGGCTTTCAAGGCAATTTGTCAAATCTTTTCCTTTATGCTGACTATCTTTATATCGGCTATATTTATGCTTATAAACTCTTGTTCATTATTGCAGCAAACCGGCGCATCGGCGAAAGCCAGGTGTGAGAGTACCGATGCCCCCCAGTCTAGCCAACCCAAGAGAAAGGGCACCACGGGTGCTAAGACTGGAACAAAGCGCTAGAAGGTAGCAACTCCCCCTCCTCCTCCGGTATCTCCAATTCCGGTGGAGTCTTCTCCTTCTTCTCCAGAAGCCCAGCCACAGCAAGCACCATCTCCCCCACCTATGCAGGAAGCACCACAGATAGAAGAACCCCAACAGGAAGGATCTCAAACAGAAGATACATCAGCTGACACGGGTGAACAAACAACTGGTCCGGTGGGTCCAATTATACCATCGGCAGTTCTCCCGATTCAGACAACCGTTGTCCCTCCTCCAGGTAACATACTTTAACAATATCGCTACCGATGAACTTATTCTTATTTAGTCTCATAACTCCTTTTGTCTTCTTTCAGTTGATATCGTTCCATCGGCAATCTCAGCCGATCAACCTGTAGCTCCATCGGCATCTTTGGCCGATCAGCCTGCAGCTCCGTCAGCACTTCTCAGTCAAAGACAAGAGATCGCCTTGAAGCAAGTAAGTCACCGTTTACCGTTAGCACTATTTGCCGATTCTCTAAGTATGAGCTAATTTTGCTTTCCCTCCCAGGAACAAGATTCTCCCGATAGCCTGTTCTCCTTCGCCATCGATTTCTCTGAAGAAGAAGGTGAAGAAGCAAGCACTTCTCAGACGGTCGGCATCACATCGGCAGAGGTCAGGGTCAGGCTGGAAGAATTGTCAGCTCTCCTTCACCAGGACACAGCGCAATTGGTTGATGATTCCGACCCTACCAAGACCCTGTTCAGAACTCTCAGAGGCCAAATCCCAGCCGATGTTGAAGAAATCCTGTTCCAAGCCGCTCATCTGGAGAGTCGCCAGCTGCAGTACCAAAGAGCTTCTCGGCGGCTTGCCGATAGAGCCGCTCAGACTCAACTCTCCGATGAAATGAGGAAAGAGAAGCTTTTGACCGATGAGAAGCACAAGAACATCGGTATCCTGAGATCTTCTGGAGATGCGTTGAAGCAGAAGATATCCGATCTATCGGCAAGAAAAGAGTCCTTGTTGGCGGAGCTCAAGGAAGTAGAGAACGCTCTGTCCCAAGCCCAACACGAAGAGAGCCAATTGCCAGAGACCATCAGGCTTCTTGAGCGCGAGCGAAATGCTCATGGTCGCAAAGCACTCCAACTGAAGAAGAAGCTGAAGCCGATAGAAGGTTCTGCCGATGATGACATCAAGGAGATAGAAGCAGCCAACCAAATTCGGCTACGCGCTATATCGGCAATCCAGACGCTGCTTAACACATAGAGTTTCCATCGGCATTGTATCTGCGCTTTCCTGCTTCCTCAGCTTTTAGTCTAGCCGATAGGACTGTTATCGGCGCCTAAACTTTTGAAACACCACGTCTTGTCCCCAAGCATTTGGATCCAGCCGATAGGAGTGTTATCGGCACCTAAACTTCTATGCATCGACCCATATACTGGGGTAGTACTTCTTTAAATATTTGCCGTTTAATGCTCTGGGAAATTCAATTCCTTTGAGGGTTTCTAGAATGTAGGCATTACCAGGAGCCGATCGACTTATCCGATAAGGACCCTCCCAATTAGGAGACCACTTTCCAAACTTCGAACTTTTGGTCCCAATTGGTAAAATTAATTTCCATACCAAATCCCCATCGGCAAACTCTTTAGCCTTCACTTTCTTATCATACCATCTAGCAACTCTCTTCTTATTTTCTTCTATACTCATTAAAGCTTTTAACCGATGCCCTGCTAGATCGTCCAATTCATCGGTCATCAAAGTGGCATAACCATCGGAAGTTAATTGATCTTGAAAAGATAATCGCCTAGATCCAGCCTTAATTTCCCAAGGCAACACTGCATCATGTCCATACACCAATTGATAGGGTGATACCTTGGTCGATCCATGACAAGCCATCCGATAAGACCACAATGCTTCATTTAATAATGTATGCCACCGCTTAGGATTTTCTTCAATCTTTCGTTTAATAAGCTTGATAATTCCTTTGTTAGACGCTTCGGCCTGCCCATTGGCTTGAGCATAATAAGGAGAAGAATTCAACACTTTAATTCCCATACCGATTGCGAATTCATCGAACTCCCCCGATGTGAACATGGTGCCCTGATCGGTAGTAATCGTTTGGGGAATCCCAAATCGGTAAATAATATGCTCCTTCACAAAATCAATCATATTGGCCGATGTGACTTTCTTCAAAGGAATAGCATCAACCCACTTAGTGAAATAGTCAGTGGCAACTAGAATGAACTTATGCCCTTTGCTAGATGGTGGATAAATCTGGCCGATCAGATCGATGGCCCATCCCCGGAACGGCCAAGGCTTTATTATAGGATTCATAGCCGATGCGGGTGCTCTCTGGATATTACCAAACTTTTGACAACCTTGACATCCCTTGAAATATTTAAAACAATCTTCAAGTATGGTTGGCCAAAAATATCCATTCCTTCGAATCATCCACTTCATCTTAAAAGCTGACTGATGCGCTCCACACACTCCTTCATGGATTTCCCCCATCAAACTTCTAGCTTCATCATCACCCAAGCATCGGAGAAGAATTCCGTCGATAGTTCGATAATACAATTCATTTTCAAGGAGCACATACTTGGTTGCTTGAAATCGAACCCGTCTTTCAACTTTTTTGTATGGATCTTTTAGATAATCAATAATTTCTTTCCTCCAATCACCGGCACCGACTGCCGATGTCGCATTAATCATTGGCTGATATCCCGAGGCATGCTGAGCTAACCGATTAGCGTCTTCATTATGCAATCGGGGAACATGCTCCAATCGGAAATCCTTGAATTCCTTTAACAGTTGCATACTTCTCTCGAAATAAGTTATGAGAACTTCACTTCGGCATTCATAGCTTCCGGCCAATTGATTTATAACCAACATAGAATCCCCGAATATTTCAACAGCATCAGCACGAACTTCTCTTAACAACTCCAATCCCTTGATCAGAGCTTGATACTCAGCCTGATTATTTGTTGATGTGGCAACAATCGGCAAGGAAAACTCATACTTCCTCCCCTTAGGGGAAACTAATACAATGCCGATTCCTGCCCCCCGGTCACAGGTAGATCCATCAAAGAAGAGCGTCCAGGGTACAATTTCCAAGGTTTCCACTAGACCGCAATGCTGAGTCACAAAATCGGCCATAATCTGCCCTTTGACTGCCTTAGCCGATTCGTAACGCAAATCGAACTCCGACAGCGCTAAAATCCATTTACCGATCCTACCACTCATAATCGGCATAGATAGCATGTATCGGACCACGTCATCTTTGCAAACAACAGTGCATTCGGCCGATAACAGGTAATGTCTCAGCTTGATACATGAAAAATATAAGCATAAGCATAGTTTCTCAATGGCCGAATACCTGGTTTCAGCATCAATCAACCTCCTACTCAAATAATAAATTACCCTTTCTTTCCCTTCAAATTCTTGAACTAAAGCTGAACCGATAACCGATCCATCGGTAGATAAATACAATCTGAAGGGCTTCCCTTGTAGAGGTGGAACTAGAACTGGAGGATTTACTAGATACTTCTTGATTTCATCCAGAGCCAACTGCTGTTCTTCTCCCCAAATAAACTCTTGATCGGCTTTCAATTTAAGAAGAGGACTGAAAGCATGAATCCTACCAGACAAATTCGATATAAATCTCCTGATAAAATTTACCTTGCCGATCAAGGATTGGAGCTCGGTTTTGTTAGTAGGGGCCACTATTTTATTGATTGCATCAATAGATCTTCGACTAATTTCAATACCCCTCTGATGTACCATGAAACCACTACCCTGCCGATACACCAAATGCACACTTGTTGGGATTCATCTTCAATCCATGCTTCCTTGTGCACTCTAACACTTTTTGTAAATCGGCAAGATGCTTTGAGAAATCTCCAGACTTAACCACCACATCATCAATATAAATCTCTACGAGCTTGCCGATGAACTCATGAAATATAAAATTCATAGCCCTTTGATAAGTAGCACCAGCATTCTTCAACCCAAAAGTCATGACTATCCATTCAAATAGCCCAACATGACCAGGACACCTGAATGCGGTTTTTGGAATATCCTCCTCCGCCATGAATATTTGATTGTAACCTGCATTACCATCCATGAAGCTGATGACCCGATGACCAGCCGCAGCATCAACCAGTAGATCGGCGACAGGCATTGGGTATCCATCCATCGGCGTAGCTTTATTGAGATTCCTGAAATCAATGCACACCCGAAGCTTCCTGTTCTTCTTGTAAACCGGAACAACATTGGAAATCCATTCGGCATACCGACACTGCCGAATAAACTTAGCTTCAATAAGTTTAGTGATTTCGGCCTTAATACCAGGTAGAATGTTAGGATTACATCGGCGGGCTGGTTGCTGATGTGGCCGAAATCCAGACTTGATGGGTAACCGATGTTCAACAATTGATCGGTCTAAACCAGGCATCTCTGTATAATCCCAAGCAAAGCAATCTTTATATTCCTTTAACAAACTAGTCAATTGTCGCTTACTCTCAGGATCTAATTTAGCACTAATAAAAGTAGGCCTAGGCTTATCACCACTACCTATATCTACTTCTACCAAATCATCGGCCGATGTGAATCCCTGGCCTAATTTTCCATCATCGGCGAATCTATCCATTAAAAACCGCCGTCAGAACCGACTGCTTGGATCGGTGGAATCTCATAATCGGCAACTTTGAGAAAATCTTTCTCCCAAACTTCTCCTGAAATGCACCTGGTCCTTTCGTAAGTATCCGCTTCTGCCGATGCGATAACATAAGAAGAATCTCCTAGGACAATCTCAATCTTGTCACCTACCCACTGAACCAAGCACTGATGCATTGTAGGTGGGATACAACAATTGGCATGAATCCAATCTCTTCCCAATAATAAGTTGTAAGCACCTTTTCCACTGATCACGAAAAAAGTTGTCGGCAAGGTTTTGCTGCCGATGGTCAACTCTGCACATATCGCCCCCTTGACTGGAGACACGTTTCCTTCAAAGTCTTTGAGCATCATATCGGTCTTGGTCAAATCTTGATCCCCTTTCCCAAGCTTCCGATATACTGCATACGGCATAATATTAATAGCAGCTCCACCATCAACTAGGATCTTGGTCATTGGCTGCCCATCAACCCTTCCTTTGAGGAACAGAGCTTTAAGATGCTGCCTCTCGTCATCGGCAGGTTTCTCAAAGATAGCCGTCATCGGATCCAGAGCCAACTGAGCTATCTGATCAGAAAATTCCAACTCATCATCACTGGATGGTGCAAGAAACTCCAACGGCAACATGAAGACCATGTTGACGCCTGCCGATGGACCTTCCCTCTTAGTGTCTGACGGCTGCCGACTTCCAGAGTTCTCTCCCTTGTTTAGCTCTTCTTGCCTTTCATGTTGCAATCTCCTTTTCTGTGTCTTGGTTAATCCTCCAGGGCACCATGGAGGAAGTGGCCTTTGCCTTGCTGTCGGGCGTCGGTTCTCCCTTGACTCCATACGATGCGTGTTAGCATCCCTGCAAAATATGAATTCATCGGGAACCCGCGCATCAGCCATTCCCTCGAGCTCTTCTTGGTTCCTGGGAAAATACTGGACACGGTCACTAAGTCTGTCGTGCCCACTACCTCTGCCTCCCAGCCGGTCATGAACTGACACCCTTCCTCTGATCGGCCCATTAAATCGCCGTTCATCATTATGATAATGCCGATCGATCCTATCGTACCGATCATAACCGTTGCACTCAGGGTAGTCTCTGACAGTAGGAAGCTTGATATTTTCCTCCCAACAATGGATGAAGAATGGACAATTCCAATGATCCCTGTGCCGATTCCACTCCTGTCGGCGTCTTTCTTCTTCCCGTTGATAATCTTCCTGCTGGCGCCGATACCGATCTTCCCGTTGTTGCCATTTTTCTCGAGGCCTTCTATGAGTTATGACGATACCAGATCGAGGAAGCCTTCCTGAGCTAGTTCCTTCCTGGACCAAGCCCTTACTTCTTGCATCGGCAGTAGTAACTTGATGCTGAGGATCTACCGATGCACTCTTCTCAGCTGTCTCCGATGTTAAGACCTTAGCCTTCCCCTTAGCATCCAACATGTTTGTCGGGAAAGGATGTTGGTCTATCTTCATCGGCTTCTGGGCTTTGGAACTGTCAAACTTGATTCTCCCTGACTCTATAGCCGATTGCAGCTGCTGTCTGAATACTTTGCACTCGTTGGTGTCATGGGAAGTTGCATTATGCCACTTGCAATATCTCATCCTCTTCAACTCTTCTGCCGATGGGATCACATGGTTAGGTGACAGTTTGATCTGACCTTCCTGAAGTAGAAAGTCAAATATCCTATCAGCCTTAGCGGTGTCAAAAGCAAACTTCTCTGGTTCCTTCTGCCCAAAAGGACAAGACATCAGCTTCTTGTTTTTTACCCACTCTGCCAAACCGATTACTGGTTCTTCATCAGAATCTGAGCTTGTTGCTTCATCAACAAATGACACTTTCTTATTCCATGCTCTCTTAGGCTCGAAAGGCTTGATGTCTTGATCAGAAATCCTCTGCACCAAATGACTTAAACTTTCGAACTCCTGAGAGGCATACTTATCCCTGATATGTGGCAACAAACCCTGGAAAGCCAAATCGGCTAGCTGCCGATCATCCAGAACCAGGCTATAGCATTTATTCTTGACCTCTCGTATCCTCTGCACAAATCCCTCAACCGACTCATCATTACGTTGCCTCAACTTGACCAAGTCGGTGATCTTCTTCTCATGAACCCCCGAGAAGAAGTATTTGTGGAACTGCTTCTCTAGATCGGCCCAAGTAATTACTGAGTTGGGAGGTAATGATATGAACCAAGTAAAGGCCGATCCAGACAATGATGACGAAAATAGACGAACCCTCAATTCGTCCCTGTTACCAGCCTCTCCACATTGAATAATGAACCTGTTGACATGCTCCATGGTTGACGTGTCGTCCTGTCCGGAAAACTTTGTAAAATCCGGTACCTTGTACCGATGTGGAAGCGGGATCAAATCATACGCGGGAGGATACGGTGTCCGATAAGAATAAGTGTTGACTTTGGGTTTTATCCCAAATTGTTCCCTCATTACTTCAGCAATCTTATCGGCCCAATATGCATCGGCATCTTGCCGATGAGGCGGCTGCGGATCTGGCACTTGGTGGCGAACCTCCACGTGTCTGTTCGGGACGTGATCTGCACGGAACATTGTATTGATCACCTGTCCTCCAATCTGCGGACCACCAAACTGCTGTCCACCGATTGGCTGTCCTCCGAGTTGCTGTCCAAAATTCATTGGCTGGTTGGGAATCCCCTGACCTTGGAACCCGGGATAGACCTGCCCTTGCTGGAACCCTGTAGTCTGGTAACTCTGCTGGGATGATTGTGGAAAGGCTTGCTGTCCAAGCCATCCATTATTAGCGTTCATCGGCATAGGTGCTGCCGATGATTGGTAATTGGGTACCGTCGTTGAATTGACATACCCCGACTGGGCCATAGGCCTCTGTTGCATCAGCATTGACTCTGCCGATGCGTTGGGCATCTGGAACATTGAATCTTGAGGATTTCCAGTGTGAGGCCTTGTAGTAGTAGTTGTGGTATACCGAGGACTCTGGTTCACCGGCGCATTGGGAGGTGCCGATGTCATAGGAGTTTTGCCCCTCATGTCAGTTATTTGTGATGTTCCCGGCGTCAACTCTAGAGGCATACCGTAACCCCACCAGTTGGGAGGAAGAGTCAACCCTGACATTGCCGATGCCAACATATCTGTTGTCAGTTTATGCTGCCCAACTGAAATTTGTGGGTTGGTTGCCATCGGCATAGATAGTGCACCAGTAGTCCCCGATGTACTTGGAGGGACGGCAGATTGTGCACTTGCATTCGTCAAGGCAGCCGATGGAGCCGTGACCTCTGGTGCCGTTGGCTGATGATGGGAGGGGCCCACATAATCTGGTGGGATTTGTCCTTCCTTGAAAGTTCTTGCCACGGCATTGAAAACCGTATTAGACAGTACACCAGCTTGGTTAATCAACGCTCGATTGATGGCATTGTCAACCATATCTTGAAGCTTGCCAGGATTGGCGTCAAAGGTAACCTGCCGTGGTGCCGGCAGTGCATCTTTCTGGACCACTTCGCCGCTCCTGTTTATGCTGAAAGACCTCAGGCATTGCTGCTTGAACTCTTCCATGGCTTGGGCAATAGCTTGCTTCTGCTCATCCTTGAGGTTGGCCTCCGTCACGGGGATGACGTTCTCTTGATCGAGGTCAGAGATCGACATGTTGATCTTGATCTTGAATATGGTCCCACTGCGCGTGCCAAAAGATGTGTTGATGCAAAACTGGTCTGCAAACACAAAGGGCTAATACCCGATTCAAATGTTAAGGCGTGCCAGCCGATTTGACCTTGCTATCGGCAAAGGTGATAACTCGAATACTTCAGTCCTGACAACAGCGATGCGCCTGGATGTCACGGCTAAGAGGTACTCACGCGGAACTTGAGAACACGCCGAGCTTAAGTCGACGAATTCCTAAGAACTCGTAACAAAAGGAAAAAGTATGGCGAAGTCGTCGAAAAGTAAATGCTGGAATATGAGTAAAAACGTGTGTTTGATTTCTTGATTGATTATTACAAGGCCCTAGGGTCTATATTTATACCCTGCTCAAAGAGCTACAACCAGACACGATTAGAATTCGAATTCCAAATTACACGGAATCCGTATACAAAACGATGCAAATAATTAAGGAAATAACAAAACTATCCCTCGTGACAAACCGAAACTCCTCCACATAACGACCGGCAGCTTCCAGACTCGTCCTTTGCATCATCGGCAGATCCTTTGCCATAGTCATCGGCAGACTTTCTTATCTAGCCATCGGCACCATATTACTGCCTGTCACATTCAACTTCTCCCTCATCGGCAACCATCCTCATCGGCAACCCGCTTTGTAAACATCGTACTGCCACCTTATCCTGCCATCCTAGACACGTGCCCAAAAACGGTGTCAACAACTTCCAAACCAACACTTGCTAGTAAATAGACAAAGGTAGCATGACAGCGTTTATAGAGATCTACTCAAGTGGAGATGAAGTAGTGTGATTAGTATTTAACAAATTGAGCATGTCTCAAAGGTAGGGACAACCAGCATAGCAACATGGCAAAGGATGTTTTTATGTAAAGTACTCCCCCAAGCTTGAATTTTGCAAAATTCAAGTTTGGATGAATTTAATTCAATGTTGTATGATGATTGGTTGGACATACCTTGTGCTTGTCATTCATCCGATCTTCTTGCTCCAATCTTAGAAAGGTTAGTGACAAGAATACCCGAAGGAATATTTTTTTTACAATTATCCTTATATGCTCAATACATAAGGTAATGTTGCAAATAATTAAAGGCTCATGTTACGATCTGATCAATGCTTATTTTAAGACACTAAGCTTGTCCTTGGGAAACCATCAGTTTATGTTGGCGAAGTGGTTTCCCCTCCGACGCCAACCTATATCTAGATCAACTCAACGAGATCTGCAATATTTATTATAGACATATGCATCGACAACCGCCCTTTTAAAGTTTTTTATAAATAGAAAGGAAGAGGGGGTTGGAGATCTCAAGTGTGGTGATGTCGGAGAGACCAATAGATTGGGAAGATGTTGCATATGAGCATGGAGTAAACGAAGTGGCTATGAAATAAATTCCATGCTCATTAATGTTATCTTCGTCTCTAATCTGAATGTTCGGAGTTTCTCCTGGATTGGTCTCACCTATGTCCTCTTCTGTAGTTGGATGAATCTCATCTTCAAAGGGAGTCAAGAACTCACCATTTGAAATTGAGCCAAAGTCAGAACCCATTAAGGCTTCTTCCTTATCTATCCATTCTACACATTCTAGCCATTTAGAACTTGTGATCAAAATAGGGGAGGTGTTAGAATTTTCTATATGGCTTAGCTCTCCTTCTATGGCATTACTTGACATGCCATCCTTATGGTCTTCATGACTCCTATGGTTTGGTCGTCTTGGTGAATTGCTAGGATCATCATGAGACTGAAAAAAAGAGGGATAAGAGGGATCTCTAAGGTCAATGATGGATTTAGAACTTGTGAACATGGAAGGGGAGTAGATAGAATTGTCTATATGGCTTAGCTCTCCTTCACTTGATATGTCATCCTCGACTTCTTCATGATAGGAACCAGGACATTCTCTAAGAGAAACATTATTGCAATGATTTGAATTATCCCTGCTTGAAGGTCTCTTATAGAACCAGAAGTCTAAACCATCAGCATCTAAAAGATTTAAGGTCGGAATTCCTTCCTCCCTTGGAGAATTTTGGGGTATTGATGGTTTAGGATCGATAGCTAAAGTTTGGGATTGAAGTGGTTGTGATCTGGCTATCGAAACTTCTTCTTCTTGTCTAGGAACTGGTTCTTTCTCTTTCTCAGGGATATAAAAGCTAGGAGACTTTCCGCTCATTAAATCAATCAAATTCCAAGCTTCACTAGCGGATAGGTGGTGGAAAGATCCTCTAGAGGCCGCATGAAGGGTTTGCTTATTTTTCCTACTAAGGCCCTCAAAAAAGTAAATTAGAAGAACTTCTTCTGGAATAGAAAGTTTTGGGCCAGTGAGACTAAGGTTAATAAAGCGGTCCCATGATTTGCCAAGAGATTCTTCTTCCAGTTGTCTAAAAGAAAGAATCTCACGCCGAAGTTCCACCACTTTGGAGATTGGAAAATATTTAGAAAGAAAACTACTATATAACTCCTTCCAATCTCCATGAACACTCCCTACTTTGAGTTTATACCAATGTCTAGCTTTTCCCGTTAAAGAGAACGGAAAGAGCTTCCATTTAAGGGTCTCATCGGACATGCCTTCTATGCGAAGGAGGTCACAGACTCGATAAAACTCTCTTAGGTGTGTGTATGGGTTTTCCTCACCTTTTCCTGAGAAAGGTTGTTTTTGAATAAATTCTATGTATTCGGGGTCTATCTCAAAACTAGATGCTATGATAGGCTTTGAAGATTCTGGTGGTTCGAGATGTGTGCCTATAGGTCTATGAAATTCATAGATAGACATGTTTGAATTCATAATAGACCAGAGATCAAGGATTAGATAAGAAGAAAGAATAGCAGAGATGAGGCAAAGGATAAAAGGAAAATATTTTTTGTATTTATTTATTTTTTATAAAATGATTAAACTAGTTCGTAGTCAACTCAGCAACCGTTTCCTCGGCAACGGCACCAAAAATGCTTGTTGACACTTGCTAACACCACTTGAATACTAGGTTGTCATCCCCAGCGTGGCACTAGAGTGTACTATGGTATTTATACGCACACAGATAATCCGCAAGCGCACGGATACCGTTGAAGCTTTTACCCGGTTAAAGGTTTTATCGTATCCACAGGGAAACGGGTGAACCAACTACGCTCTAACTTAACCAAGATAAGTAAATAGATGTAAATAGGAAAGATGGTAGAACAATATTAAAGGTAAGATAACAGTGAGTGATAATATGGGAATAGAGTGTAGAGCAATCTAGTATATGGGCGATGGTAGCAGAATAGAGAGAATAACTATGGTTTCTCTACTTCAAAGGGGTATGTCTATGTCTGGGACGAACCACGTGATAAGAGTACACCACAAAGGATGCTTATCCATAGGCCGATAAACCCTACCCGTCCTGCTAACGAGAGGTGGACTACAGAGGACCAACGTAACTGTCACCTACGCGGCCTACCACACGATCCAGCTAGACAGGGGATATCCACAAGTAATCTAGGTCTAAGCACCACGATTACACCTATACTACAACTCTAACCTATAGCGTCCTATAGATTAGAAGTACTCAAAAGAGTTGTGAACCAGAACATACATGATTAGTAATTGCATAATGAATTAGAAGTAGATTACCAGAGTCATCCCATGAGCAAGCTTGATTAGAGCTTGATCATGGCGAAGTACAACCGGAGAAAGAACCGACAGGCCGGCCTCTCCTCTAATCCTCCTTCGCTCTCCATCTCGCTACTATCTAGATCTACTCTAGTTTAGAGAAGAGTGGAGAGCTCTCATCTCTAAACCCTAGCTTTTGCTCTGTCTATGAATAATGAATAATGATCAAGGGGGTGCCTCCTCCAGGGGCTAGGGGGTCTGGTTTTATAGTCCCCTCAAGTGAACCTAGGCCGTCGGATCAAACCGACATTGATTGAACGGTTATTCTTGATCCTTTAGGTCGGTGGAGCATAATCCGCGAGATTGAGCGTGATTGGCCGAAAAAGGTGGGCGGGCGCCCTGTCCCTGACTCCGTTCGGTCTTCGCTTCCTTCCCGTGGCTTCTGGAGTCTTCTAGATGTAAGATAATTGCGCGGCACATTGATATCTCTATGCAATCCCGACGTGTGGGCCTTTCTTCCGTATTACCTCATAACCCCCTGCAGAAATAGACAAACACCAAAACTCGTGGAATTCTGTCAGATAAAACCCTAAGTCTAGATGTTGATTTCATTTGGATCCTTTTCTTTGTTTATTTGATAATTAAATTTGATACTTAAGGACCGTCAACACCACAAACACGATGCACAACTGCTAAGAAAGGAAAGCTTCCATAAGGTGATACTGTATCATCACTCTTCAAGTAAGGTAACATCATAAGGTACTTGACTATCACTTTTATAAGCTTCTCCTTGGTTCTGGCATTCACATGAATAAAAGAGACAAACATGTATGATTTACAACTCTAGATTAACCAACCTAGTCGTTTCAATATGTTTAGTCCTTCCACCTTTGTGATCTCACACTCCTAACCATATGAGCTAAAATGTTGCACACACAATCTTTGGAAGATATATATAAAAAAAACATAAGCACAGAAAGATTATCTTTCCATTAGGTTGAGCGATCTGATCTAACAAATGTTTTAAATGCTACACTCATGATCTTATTATCCATCAACTTTGTCTTGCTCACTATGCTTAAGGTTAGATAAGAACAAATACGCTTTTGGTTCTGTTGGTGTTTTCCACCAACAGGGCCCATGCACTTGATCTCTGCCTTGTCTCTATGAGCAGGTACACTTTGAGCAAAATATAAAGGACTTTTACAACTCCCAGACTCCACCAAGTGAAGAACCTAGATCTACGAGCACAAACACACTGGAGATACTGGACACTCAGGCAATCACTGCCCTGAGATGCTTAAGGACGTAACTACTGGAGTAACCCCGTTGTGGAAGTAATTACTGACCTTCTGCCGGTCAAGAGAGACGATCCAGGATGCCTCGTCATCCCGATCTCTATCAGCATGGTGGACTTCCTAGAAGCACTCTGAGACTTTGGCTCCAACGTCAACATTATGCTCAGGGTACTCTATGAAAAATTCTTTACACATCCTTTCCTAGAAACAACCATGTGTTTGCAGCTTGCAGATCGTACGCTAAGTTTCCCAAAGAGAATATTGAACAACCTCTTCGTCCGAGTTGGTACCTTGTACGCCCCAGCAGACTTCGTGGTGACAGAGACTGGTACTGATGAGAGGGCACCCATCCTAGGGAGGCCATTCCTGAACACCTCGCGAGCTGTCATCTACGCTAGTGCTGCCAAGATCAGTTTCTACATCAAGGGGAAGAAAGAGACGTTTTCCTTCAAGAAAAAGACTACACAAATCTTAGAGCAATCGTGACATGAACCAATGAAGGACCAACAGGAGGAACAGGAACAACCAAATGTGGACCGAGTCAGCTAAGATGGTCACTGCAGTTCAAGGAGGTCACGATCGTCGATTTAAGTCACCGTTCCTGACCAAAAAGGAGGACCTAGGTAATCCAAGCATCCAGTGCTCCATTAATGGATACAACTTCCAGAAGACGCTTTGCGATACCGGGTCAGGCGTCAATATAATGGCCGCAGTCACCTATCAGCTCCTATTCGGAACCATGCCCCTAAAACCGACATACATTCAGCTCCAGAAGGCAGATCAGACCTTCCGAAAGATTTTCAGGTCATTGACATGGGAGAAGACAAGTTCGATCCACCCATCATCCTTGGGAGATCGTTCCTCAGCACCGTTAAAGCAATCATCTACATTGGAACCGGAGAAGTCCACATGCACTTCCCCTTTGAGAAGGTACGCCGCTATTTTACTGACGCTAACTATATAATTGAAGAATCTAAGCAGGTCAGAACAAAGAAGACGACGCAACCGCAACCAGAGAAGGCAAATCATTAAGGACGGATGGGCGGACTACGAAGGAGAAGTGGTAATGTCTGAAGACATACAGCTTGAATAGAACTATCCTGAGGAGACCGAAGCACCAAGTCAGGTGTGGAGAGAGAAGATAGTTATACACGAAGAAGAGGCATCGCCGGAACCACCGACTACGCCATCCAGCGAATCCCCGGACGACTGAGAAAACGGAGAGTCCCGTTCGGAGGACTTAAAAACACCGAACGCCTTGCCAAGAGGTAAACTTGGTAGTTATCTTTCTCCTTTCAATTATTTAAAATAGTTTGCTTAGTTAATCAGGTTCACATCATCTTGAAAAGAAAATAAAAATGTTAAGAATAGTAAGCCCCATGTGAGTATGCTCATGGCATAAAACCCATAAGTACATTCACTGTGGTGGCGTAAAAATAAAATAAATATATTCCTATCCTATAAAAATGAAAATATAAAAATAAATTTATGATCCTACCAAAGAAAGTAATATTTATTGAGGAGGCTCAACATGATAAAGGCTAAATATTTATGCTAACACTTAACTAGTTCCACAAAGCTTTGTTGTCTATTTGAGCTCCACAGAATTCAAGGATCAAAGAAGACTAGCAGACGGAGGACATCCTAATCACTGTCAGGGTGCTGCCGACATTCAAATACACCTCCGCCACCTGCTAGCTACATCAGAAGAAATTGCGTCAAATCCTGCTTGGGGGAGAGCACCCCCATTTATCCAGCTAAGTATTCTACTCACGTTTATATTTTACTCAAATAATAAAAAGATGCATAATCATAAAAACCCAAACAAAGATTTTGTGCTTATATATATATCTTTGCTTAGTTTGCTAAATAAATAAATAAATAAAATTGTAACAGAATCGACCAAATTATAAGAGATTAAGCCTAACAGTGACCATTTGCACAGTCAAACCATCAGGCTTAAGCCCATATAATCCCGGTAGTCCGTGAAATCTCGAAGGATTTCAAACCACACGTCGCACAACAGCCAAGATCATAATAAGTTTAGCGGTCACCATCCACAAATACATCCAGATTACAACATTTATAAAATACATCGGAGTACTTAAAGTCATTACAAACCAAGTCCTTCAAGTAGCGGAAGCCTCATAGTTCGAAAATACAACACACACATTTAGTTTGATACAGTGCCATAGTTCGGTCATTCCCACAAAAGCAAAAGAGAAGACGGAGTGACCATCGCCCTTGGTCTAGTCGTCACCCATGGCTGGGTACAGACAGAGGATGCAATAACCATATTACATTTGACCATCTGCAAAACAACATGGGAGTAGAACCCTGAGTACGAGAAGGTACTCAGCTAGACTTACCCGTCATAAACCTAAAATAAAGACTCATCAAAGATCATGAAGGCTATATAGTGGGGTAGCTGACAACCATTTTGCAAAACCGCAGGATTCTACTATCATAACCTACATAAATCTTTCTTCTTTTAATTTGCTCAAGTTGAAGGTATCATTACCTGTTATCTAGGTTTTGCACCTGCACTATTACAAGCCATTATAAAGATATGGTAGTACCTCATCATAGCATTCATAAACCATTTATCATTATAACCCAAGTGTTCCATAGTCCTTACTACGAGGACGAAGCTCATGTCAAGTGCTCACTATCCAGGAGAGATGGCGATTCGAATCGATTTCTAACCAGCTGGCGAGGTATTCCCCACACAAACCACACTCACTGATCAAGTGAGCTACAGATCACCGTATTACACTATCCAGGACCAATTCGTGGGTTCGGCAGGCACCGCCAGTACCCGAGGACCGTTCCGGCGACTTAGGTATCCAAGGTATACCAAGGTTGCGCGCCGCGCCCTCAACATTCTCCTCAACCATCACCAATACAGCGCATGGCGGCTCGATTCCCGGCCCGGATAGTGTTCAGGCTTCGCGGTCGGAACGACTTATCCTTCCAGCTAAGTGTGGGGCATGCGTTCAACATGACAAGAGGGCCGTCAACGATCGGTCCTTAATCGACACAGGCAGGGGCACTATGGTCAACCCACCATAAGACCCTGCCCGGTCTCCAATTACATTCCACACTTGGTTATTCTTTTCCCCAAGCAACCACTGCTTAATCAAGCAGGTATCCACCTATATCTCGCAGGTGACAGGGAATCACCCGACTTCTACCGGACTAAGCAAGCTAAGCATAGACTCCGTGCCTATCTACATAGGACAAGGTAGGTAAACGAGTAGGGATAACAAGGAGTACATATGCATCAACGGTATCAAGCAATTCCTATCACTTAGATGCAATATAGTAGAACAAGTGTAGCGCATCATGTAAGTTAGCGAGAATAGGGAGACTTAGAATGCTCCGGGGCTTGCCTTTCTCAAACGTGCTGGGTCGGTGATCCGGACACTCCTGCAGTTCCTCTCCGGACTCCTGTGCTTCCGGAGGTTCCTGCTCCTGAATCTCCTCTGGTTCCTCGGGTCCCACCTCGTTCTCCTGCGAGCCTGTATGATGCATGTGTGCTCATGAGTGGAGTGCGAGATGCCCGAGTGGATGCTTGTATGAGGAGGTACCAAAGGAGTCATGACATGATGCATAGGCGATTTGATTGGTCATGCTCTTTACAAAGTAGTCAACATCATTCAAGAGTAAGCAATTGGATCAAACATCTAGTGCATTCTCCTCTACAATTATTTTTCAAATGCAACCAGCAACCCACATGATGCTTCAAAGATACACCAAACCCCTTCTTATTTTACTCAACCTATATATAACAATTCATAATTTTCTTTATTCATTTCTAGGCTCATTAAAAATTACATGCAGTTCTGTTCATCAATAAATTCCACAAAAATTACAGGAGGCTACCAGCCAAGCATAAAGTCTACTGTAAAGTTTTCATAATTTTTGGATACTTATTTTGAGCTACAAAAATCACAAGATTAATTAATAAGGTAAGTATAATCACTCTACTGTGATATAAGTGTCAAACAACAGATTTCATATTTTTAAAATTTGTCTAATATCATAAGAAATACCCACAAAATTTTCCAGATTTATTGCATGATCCAATTAATTACTAAAAATCATAAATCACTGCCATGCAAGCATTTAAATTACTATAAATTCATTTATACACCAAATAATATGTAGCAATATTTTTCCAGTGAGTAAACATACATGCAGAGCCAACAAATCAAGTTTCACATTTTTATGAACCATATTTTATATACTATGCATTTTCCAAGTTTAGCAAAAATATGGATTAAATATATTCATACAGAAACTCAAACATGACATGCAATTACATCAAGCTGTAGATCTGGAAATATAGAGCACACCAAAATTTATTTCATCAAATTTGGAGCTGTAGAACTCAAGATATGAATTTTACAAGTTTTGAATCGATTTCTGGAAAACATTTATTTAAGAAAACCGACGAAAAAGGCTAAGCACACCCAGATCTACACCCACCGGGGTCCCCCTGCAACTGACAGTGGGCCTCTGACCCCACCGGTCAGCGAGACCGAGAGGGAGCTCACCTCCGACGAGCAGATCTCGCCGGCGGTGAGGTTCCCGGCCACGGGGTGAGCACCATCGTGCTCCCCGCAGCGAGGCGCACCCAGCGGTACCCTCGGATTGGCCGGAGGATGACCGGAACACCTCCGACGAGCATGCATGGCGGCACGGCGGCGCTGCTCGCCGTGGCCAGGCCGCTCCGGCGTGGTAGAGCGTGCGCAAACGGTTCTCCAAGCTTCCTCACCACCCTACTGACCTAGCGCAACCAAGAACCAGCGAAAAGAGGTAGGGAAACGCAAGATCCGTCGCGGCGGAGTACTCCGGCGAGCTCGGGGTAACTCCGGCGAGCGATTCACGGCGCTCGACGGACTCTCACCTCGGTAGAACGCTCGCATAAGCTTACCCTAACAACGGCGAAGGCGCTGGTGGCTTTGGTGTCGAGGTTTAGTCACCGGAGTGGCCGGCGGTGAGCAGCGGAGCCGCTCCGGCGATGGCGCTGCGGCGGAGTCCTTCGGCTCGGTGGCGCTCGCGAGCGGAGGGAGGAAGAAGAAGGGCGCGGGACAGGATGGAGGGAATGGCCTGGGAGCCCGAGCCGGCGTCCCGACCAGGGGGTGTTGGAGGCCGGCCGTGGCGCGTCCAACGCCGGCGTACGCCCGCCACGTGGCCGGCGCCGGGTGGAGCGAGGCGGGCGCCGTGCGCGCGGGAGAGAGGGGAGGCGGAGCGGGCCGCGCTGCCCAGCTGGGCCGAAAGGGAGGCGGGTCGGCCCAGCAGCGCCTGTCCCCTTTCTCTTTTTTTTGAAATTCTTTTCTCAAATTCCTTCTAAATTCATTTGGACCAATTTAAAATCATTTTCACCTCTTGCTCCCAAAGACAAAGTTGTTCCAAAACAAAAACCCTACAACTTTGTTTTAATAAGCAAGACCAAATTCCTAATAGAATTTGAATTACAAATTAAAACTAGTTCTAGGTTTTTAAACAAATTCATTTTGGACATTTTGTATAAATTCCATTTCTCAGATTCCATAGCTCCAAAAATTGCACAAAAATATTCTTAATTCTTCTTACACATAAATCAACCTAGTTTGAATATCTCACATTTTTAGAAGCAAGCATCATATTTTTAGCATAATTAAAACACATGAAATAAAGCACATAAAATCATGTTTTGGGATGAATGACATGCTCATGATGCTATGCTTGATGAGAATGCTTATGCATGTTATGATAGGGCTAAATGCATGCTTAACACCTAGGGTGTTACAGCCCTTCCCCCCTTAGGGAAATCTCGTCCCGAGATTTTGGGTTACTAACCATTTCTTATGAAATTTTGGATAAACTGTTTTCAAGTAATCCTCTGTTTCCTAGGTGGCATCCCTATCGTCATGATGACTCCACACCATCTTATATGTTCTGACAATTCTGTTTCAGGTTACCCGTTCCTTGGTATCCACAATTCCCACTGGTTGCTCCTTATACTCTAAGTCTGCTTTTATTTTGATCCCTCGAGGTTCAATTCTTTGCTCAGGTACTTTCAAGCATTTCCGCAGTTGCGACACATGGAAGACCGGAAAGATCGAGCTCAACTCTTCAGGTAACTGAACTTATAGGCCACGGGGCCTTTCCTCTCCAGTATTTGGTATGGTCCCACATACCTGGGTGCAAGCTTGCTTCGAACTCGGAAACGTTGGACTTTCTTCATTGGCGTAACCTTGAGGTACACATAGTCACCTACTTTGAATTCAAGTGTCCTTCTTCTCTTATCAGCATAACTCTTTTGTCGTGATTGCGCTGCTTGCATATGCTGCTGTATGATTTGCACCTTCTTCTCAGCCTCATTCACGAAGTCGATACCATAGTATCTTCTCTCACCAGGTTCAACCCAGTTTAACGGAGTTCTACACCTCCGACCATACAAAGCTTCGAACGGGGCCATCTTGATGCTCTCTTGATAACTGCTATTGTAGGAGAATTCAGCTAGAGGTAACCATGATTCCCATGATCCCTTGGACGATAGCACACAGGCCCTCAACATATCTTCTAACACTTGATTTAGCCTTTCCGTTTGGCCTGAAGTCTAGGGATGATACGCCGTGCTTCTTATCAGACTGGTCCCCAAATTCTTATGCATCTGCTCCCAAAAGTGAGTGGTGAACTGTGGTCCTCTATCTGATATGATGGTCTTGGGAATACCATGCAACTTGACAATCTCAGCCATATATATATCGGCATACTCGGGAGGTCTGTATGTGTTCTTAACTGGAATGAAATGAGCCGACTTGGTTGATCGATCTATGATTACCCAAATCGAGTCATTCCCCTTCCTCGTGGTCGGTAAACCTGTGATGAAGTCCATACTGACCTCTTCCCATTTCCACTCTGGAACTGATAACGGTTGGAACAGACCTGCAGGTTTCATATGGATGGCCTTAACCCTGCAACACGTGTCACAATGGGCTATATACGCAGCTATCTCTTTCTTCATCTTGGTCCACCAAAAGTGGGGTCTTAGATCTTAATACATTTTGCTACTGCCAGGATGAATGGAAAGCTTCGAGAGATGGGCTTCATCCATGATGCAATTCTTCAATTCCCAATCCTTCGGGACTACTAACCGATGTTGAAACCATAGTACCCCTTTCTCATCAACTCGAAACTGAGTTTTTGGGTCGTCTTTGATCTTCTCTTTGATGTGGAAAATACCTTTGTCTGCCTTCTGACCTTCAATGACTTGACTTTCAAGTGAACAACTGAGTTGTATGTGACATAAGACTTCAGGATGCATGAGATTGAAACCATCTTCAAATAACGGTTGAACCACTTGATAGTGCGGTTTACGACTCAACGCATCCGCTACTACATTAGCTTTGCCAGGATGGTAGTGAACTTCCAGATCATAGTCCTTGATTAACTCTAACCACCGTCGTTGCCTCATATTCAGCTCGGACTGAGTGAAGATGTACTTCAAACTCTTATGATCGGTATAAATGTGACACTTATTCCCCAGCAGATAGTGTCTCCAAATCTTCAAAGCGTGTACCACTGCTGCTAACTCGAGGTCGTGAGTTGGGTAGTTGACTTCGTGCTTTCTCAACTGTCAGGAAGCATAAGCTATTATTCTGCCATCTTGCATCAACACACACCCCAGGCCACTCTTCGATGCGTCACAAAACACATCAAAAGGCTTCTCTATATTGGGTTGGGCCAGAACGGGAGCAGTGGTTAGCAACTTTCGCAAGGTGCGGAAGGCTAACTCACACCCTTCCGTCCAGACAAACTTATGATCCTTTTGTAGCAAACTTGTCATTGGCTTAGCAATCTTGGAGAAGTCAGGTATGAAACGACGATAATACCTGGCCAGACCAAGAAAACTTCTAACTTCTGAGACAGAAGTTGGTGCCTTCCAGTCCATGACTTCCTGCACTTTTGATGGATCCACAACAATCCCTTCTTCAGACAGAATGTGCCCTAGGAAAGGAACTTTCTTCAACCAGAACTCACACTTGCTAAACTTGGCATATAACTGATGCTCTCGTAATCGTGTCAGCACGATTCTCAGATGCTCGGCGTGATCTTGCTCATTTTCTGAATAAACCAGAATATCATCGATAAACACCACAACAAACTTATCCAATTCTGGCATAAAGACTGAATTCATCAGATACATAAAGTATGCAGGAGCATTTGTCAATCCAAAGGACATGACAAGGTACTCATACAACCCATATCTGGTGGAAAAAGCAGTCTTCGGGATATCTTGCGGATGAATCTTGATTTGGTGATACCTAGACCTCAAATCTATCTTAGAAAACACTCTTGCCTTGGACAACTGATCAAACAAGATATTGATCCTTGGCAAGGGATACTTATTCTTGATCGTCACTGCATTGAGTGGACGATAGTCCACGCACATGCGCAACGATTGATCCTTCTTTTTCACAAACAATGCCGGACAACCCCATTCCGACGAACTTGGCCGGATGAATCCCTTATCCAGCAACTCCTTTAGTTGATTTTTCAACTCGGCGAGTTCGTTGGGTGGCATCCGATACGGCCTTCTAGATATTGCTGCTGTACCTGGGATCAACTCAATTGCAAACTCTACTTCCCTATCTGGGGGAAGTCCTGGTAATTCCTCGGGAAAAACATCAGGGAACTCACAGACTACTGGGATCTGTGGTAAGGGAACCACATGCGTAGCACAAGAGATGCTAGCAAAGTCAAGACGACGGGGCAGAGGTACTTGAAAAGAGCTACTGCCCTACGGTTCTCTGAGAGATAACATCCTCTTCCCAGCATCTATGATGGCATCCCATTCTCTCATCCAGTTCATGCCCATGATAACATCCAAAACTAACCCAGGCATGACCACTAGATTTACCCGAAAAATTCGGTCACTTATATCCAGGGTTGCCCCTCGAACCACTCTATTGGTCAACACATCTGCCCCTGCTGAGCTGATACGGTAGCCATAACCCAGATCTGTAACCGGTTGACTATGCTTTTGTGCAAATGCTTGGCTCATGAATGAATGCGATGATCCAGAATCAAACAAAACGACCGCAAGATGTTGGTTGACAGGAAACATACCAGCTGTTACCGGTTCTCCTTCTAGGATTTCCTCAATCGAGGTATGGTGCACATGAGCCGGATAAGTTGGTTGTTGCCTCTTGGGGTAGGGACATTCCTTAGCAAAGTGCCCCATCTTGTGGCAGTTATAGCACGGACCCTTGGGCGCATTGTTGACGGCAGGTGCTGCAGCTTGAATTGCCTTTGGCTTGGCAGTGGCTATCGCCACCTTGTACGGCTTCTGCTGTGTTGGATGCCCGGTGTTCCTTCTCTGCGGCGGTCGGAACCTAGCACCTGGGGCAGGAGGATGATACTGCTGTCGCCCTGCCACTGGTGCCCTGGACTGGGATGACCCGGCTTCAAAAGCCCTCTTACGTGACTTGGATGCACTGTAGTTGTTGTTATTGTTTTCTTGGGTCAGACAGTCACTGATATAGGCATTGAAGGTAGCCTTGGCCCCTGTACCCATGGTCTTCAGCATCTTCGGACTCAAGCCTCTCTGGAAACTAGCAATCTTCTTGGCCTCCGTGTTCACAAACTCAGGGGCATAGCGAGCGAGATTGTTGAAAGCGTGTAGATACTCCTTCACAGATTTCGTCCCCTGGGACAGCCTCATGAACTCCCCAACCTTCATTTCAACCACACCCGGAGGAATGTAATGTCCCGGAAAGCGGTGGTGAAGCGGTTCCAGGTGATTGGGGTTCCCTCTGGGTAGGTGGTACGGTGATGGGACCACCAAATCCCAGCGGGTCCTTGCAACTGATGTGCCGCATACTCAGCCTTAAGTTCTTCTATCATTCGGAGAAGACGAAACTTCTGCTCCATAGTGTTGATCCACTCATCTGCCTCGAGCGGTTCCAAAGCCTCTTTGAAGATTGGTGGCTTAGTATCCATGAAGTCCTTGAACGAACTGTACTGGTTGACTTCACGGCCGCCCTGGTTATCCCCACGATGGGTGTTGTCAGCTATGTTCCGCAGAGCCTCTTCCATGTTGCGTTGCATCTGTTCCATGTTGCGTTGGCTCCCCAGAAACTGCGCGAAAAACACGTCCGCAGTGTACGGAGGAGGCGGTGGTGGTGGCGGTGTTGGTGCTCTGTCCTCATTCTGTTGAGCCCCACCTCCGGATGTACCTGCTCCCAGACCCGGGTTGCTATTACCCCCGCCACGTGTTTGCACCATCTGCATACGTCAATGATAAGCAATTGTTAGGAGTTGCCATCAACAGTAGAAATGTGTAGAATCGTGCCGTACTGAATTTACTGAGGGAATAAATTCGCACAATAAACAGAGGCTGAACAATTCATCATCTACGCACAACATCACTAACAGATTGCTTAACGTTCACGCAACAAGGTTCGCGTACATCCAACTTGCCAGCATACATACACTGGACTTTCAGCATTAACTCATAAAGTTTTACATAGCCCAGATCCAAAAGTACAAGACATGCCATGCAACATACAACAACAAAAGAAGAAGGACTAGCTCTAGAGCCCTAGCATCTACTCGCTATGGTCACTGTCCATGCCGGAGCCATCCTCATCCTCATCTCCACTAGCAGCGGCTCCTATCTCGGGATCCGCATCCATCTCGTCCTCAGAGTCTAGCTCAGCTGCTCCAGGCAGGTGGTGAGGGTGGAGCTGGTTATGCAGCTGGTGAATCTCCTCATGCAAGTTCTCATTGTACTCCTCCGCATTAGCTAGCTGCTGCTCTAACTCCAGCTGTCGGGCCCTCAAAGTGTCCTCCTCGTGCCAGGCTTCATTCCTCTGTCCAAGCACATGGACTAGCATGCGCTCGCAGTTTCTATGAGCAGTAGTCACCCTGTCCTTCTGCTCCCGTACTGCAAGCAGGTCCTGACTCAGCTCATTATTCTTCTGGACTGCCTGATCTCTCTCTGTGGTCACACGGGCCAACTCTGCCTGTAGCCTCTCAACCTCAGAGTCAAATTCACGCTGCAACTGACGCTTCTCATCCTGGACAGTGAGAAGAGACCCGGACAAGCGACCCAAACAACGCTCTAGGCCTCCATAGGTCTTCATCAGAGCGTACATGGCACTCATAGCTGCACCGTCACTGTGCTGGTCCTCATCCGCACTCCTCTCTAGAGCGTTCACCTCGGACTGATCCCACACCGAAGTGTAGGGGTCACCCCGGGGAAACACCCCAGCGAAGGCATGGGCCAGCTCCTGTGGAAACCTCTCCATGAGGTCCCTCAGAACTGCGAAAGCGGCCCTGCTGGCACCGTGGAAAGGCGTGACACCTCGGGACTCGTACACCCAGCCGCCCCAAGCAGGGTCTCCTCCACTGGTAGGGTCAACTGCCTCGATCCCCACCAGGGTCTCGTCACCAAGCGGCTCCTTATCCCAATAGTAACGAGGCTCTCTTCCTTCGGGATACCCCATCGAACTGAGCACCCTCCAAAGCAATGTGGGCATCCCAAACTCCTCCAGGAACTTGCTCTTATGTCGCGAGCTCCTAGCTGCCAACGGGTGGCGAGGGGCCCGCCCACCAGTGGACTTGCGAGCAGTGAGTCTAGTGCGTGCCATCTGCTGCAAATGGAATACCGTGGGTAAGAGCGAGGATTACCGTTAATTACTTTATTTAGAATTGGGACAGATTAAATTGAGGGGGAATGTAAGCAATGATATGAAATGAACATGATGCATGCACGAACTTACGATCTCACAAACTTAGAAACAAGGTTAACACTAAGCGGTATATTGTTGACGGTCCTTAAGTACTAAAATTAATAATCAAATAAACATGAAAAAGGATCAATATGAAACAAACATCTAGAATTAGGGTTTTATCTGACAGAATTCCACGAGCTTTGGTGTTTATCTGTTTCTGCAGGGGTTTATCAGAAAATATGGAGAGAAGGCCCACATGTCATGTTTACAACGAGATAATTATGTGCCGCGCAATTTTCCTCAATCTAGAAAGGTCCAGAAGCCACGGGAACGAACGGGAAGCGATTCGGGCTCGGGGGCAGGGCGCCCGCCCACAACCCTTGGGCGCCCGCCCAGGGATGGAGTCCAAACGGGACTCTGCTTCGGGGCAAGACTCCACCGACCTAAAGGATCAATCTAAACCATACAATCTATGTCGGTTTGATCCAATGGCTCACGTTCACTTGAGGGGACTATAAAACCAGACCCCCTGGCCCCTAGAGGAGGAGAGGAGAAATCATTATTCAGAGGTAGCCATCAAAGTTAGGGTTTAGAGCTTCTCTCCCACAGAGAATTAGAATTAGCTACTCCCTAATCCTTCAAGTTTAGAGGTTGATTAGATAGCAATTAGAGAAGTAGAGCACTACGCTCTAGATTTGGATCTTCGGTAATAAAGATTGGTATTATTCATATCTTTCTCTAATTCTATTGTTCTAATTGCATTATGTCTCTAATTATTATGTTCTTAGTTTGCTCTAGTTCTATATTTGATATAGTTATGATTGATAATGAGTTTATGTATAAGTTTGCAAAGCGCTTAGCTCTTGACGCGAGGGAGTTAGGTGATAGATCACATGTGAGCGTGGTGCTTAGATGTTATTTATCTGCAAATGTATCCTATTGGCCGAGTCGTGTGGTAGTTCGCGATAGTGACAGCTTCGTTGATTCTTATATAGTCCACCCTCCGTTGATAGGACAGGCAGAACCGGTATTGTGGAGTAAGTCATGCGATGCTCTGATTTACTTTATCAATGTTCCTTATACATGAATGAAGAGTCTTTTATGCTATACATGATCTTGTAGATAACTAGAGTAGATTATGACTTAGTAGTTAGTAGATAACTTAGAATCCATTCTCTAGCTAATCTGACATCACCTACATATATGCGGAGTAGTCTATTTTCTAATCGCTGTGTTATCTACCCATGAACTTATAATTCATTATCATTATCTTTATGGTTTACCCCCTACTAAAGTATGTGACTGTGTGACGAGTTTCTTATTAGTAATCATGTTCTTGCAAGTTTATCTCTAGTCTATGCCTTGATAGATTTTGTCCCTTGATTTAATTCCATCTTCTTGAGATCCCTTGAGCAAAATTATAAATAACGATACCTGGAATACTTATCCTGGTGAAATGCTACAATGAGGTGTTTTATCTATGTGCTTGCGGATAGAATAGATTATTTTCTAGAGAGACTTTACATTTATAAATACCTTTGTACACTCTGGCGCCATGCTAGGGATGACAACCTTGTATCTAAGTGGTGTTAGCTAGTGTCAACAAGCATTTCTGGCGCCGTTGCCGGGGAAATTATAGGAATTATACGAGTCTCAGGAATAAGTCATAAAAGGGAACAAAAGGGTAATGCTTAGGAATGCCAGAAAAACAGTCAAAGTTATTCATATAAAATATTAGACTAGACTATAGAGAAATAATTGCGTAAAAACAGCTACTAAGTGAGAAATCATAACAAGGCACCGCTGCTTTGGCAGGTTCACCCTGTTGTTTTTCTATGTTTATATTTTTATACAGGGTATAACAGGATTGACTTTGGGTACATTCAACTCTTCATCATCAGAACCAAAGCAATCAAGAGAAGAAGAAGCTAGCTACCAATTGCTGAAGCTATGGCACAAAAGACCTTGCAAGAATTCTCTGCTCCAAGTCTTGACAACATTCCAATAGGTCCAAGATTTGCAGTAGAAGAAGGAATACCTGAGTTTGAGCTCAAGTCAAGCCTCATCAATTTGGTACAAGCTACACAATTCAGTGGAAAGGCACATGAAGATGCCAGTGCACACTTGCAGAATTTCTTAGAAATTGGAAGCACAATCCACATCAATGGAGTTGACAAAGACGTCATACTGCTTCGCCTTTTTAAATTCTTACTAGAGGGAAAAGCGAGGAAGTGGTTCTACACTCATCAAGATAATATCAACAACTGGACGAACTTGTCAGATGCCTTTCTATCAAAGTTTTTCCCTATAGGCAAAACAACTGCCTTAAGAGGAAATATTGTCTGTTTCCAACAACAGAAGACAGAAGCCATTTCAGAAGCATGGGAGCGTTTTCAAGGATACATATCAGATTGTCCTCACCATGGAATGGCTACATGGTTACTTATGCAGACCTTCTACCATGGATTAACCCAGAAGGCTCGTGAGTGCCTAGATGCATCTGCTAAAGGATCATTCTTGGAGCTTACAACTGGAAAAGCAGAGATACTTTTGGATAAGATAGCAGAAAATCAAACCTGGTTCCAAGATAAAGCTCAACAATGTCATCAAACTGAAGAAATCCCAGAAGAAGTAAAAGCATTATCAACTAAGATGGAAAATTTGCTCCATTGGATTGACGAGAGGGCCAAGTTCACAGAAGATCAAAGGGCCATTGAGACAGCATACAAATATCAACCAACTTCGAGTCAACCCAATAGCAAAGGTATGAATTCAGGTAATACTGTCAAGCAACATTCATTAAAAGAGATAATTGCTCAACAAACCAAAATTAATGATGAAGTTAAACAAAGGCTAGATACAAATGAATCATCTCTAAAAGATATACACAACAAAATGGATTTTCTACTAACTGCCTTTGATGAGCAAAACACTCTTAATAAAAGAGTAGAGCTTAAATTAATAAAAATAGCTGCTGCACTGCCTGTTGCTACTAACCTCGAGCAGGTAAAGAATATAACTACTAGAGGAGGCAAAGCTACCAGAGATCCACCATACCCAAAAGAGAAACAAAGAACATCAGCACCAGTGCAACCAGCAGTGATAGAAGAAGAAAGCCCAGTTGAAGCAGAAGATCTGCTACAACCACCAAGAACTGGAGAAATGAGGAAAGATTTTTATGACACCAACTATTTGCCATTTCCTAGAAGAAACAGAGGACTGCAGTTGGATGAGCAGTTTGGTAAGTTTGTAGAGGTCATTCAGAAATTATATGTCAACATACCTCTGCTCGATGCCATACAGGTACCTACATATGCAAAGTACATCAGAGATATTCTTAACAAGAAGAGACCACTGCCCACCACTGAGGTTATCAAGCTGACAGAAGAATGTAGTGCGGCCATCCTCAATAAGCCACCAAAGAAGAAGGAGGATCCCGGATGTCCCACTATTGATTGCTCGATCGGAAACCAACACTTCAACAATGCACTTTGTGATCTCGGAGCAAGTGTCAGTGTGATGCCAGCATCAGTCTACAAAAAGCTTGACCATGCAACCTTAGAACCAACATCAATGTGCCTGCAACTAGCGGATCAATCGGTTCGACACCCGTTGGGCATCGCCGAGAACATTCCAGTCAAGATCAGAGATTTCCTTGTGCCAGTAGACTTCGTAGTACTGGACATGAGTCCTGACTCAAAAGTGTCCATCATCCTTGGAAGGCCATTTTTGAGCACTGCCAATGCCCACATTGATGTCGGGAAAGGAGAAATCAAGTTCAACATAAACGGACAAGAAGAACACTTCACATTCAAACCCAGACCAGAGAGAGACTCTACAGTGAAGGAAGTTCATGAAGAACCACTGGAGACACCATCTCCAGAGGAAGGAAACTCAGAAGATTAAAAGATTTGGAGGTCCAGCTTGGGGGACCTAAAAATCCCAAACCCTCACCGGGAGGTAAATCGGTATTTACCCGCATTATTAATTTTCTCATATTTAAATTCTTGCATAATTAATTCTTGCATTAGTCATATATATTCATAGCATAATTATAATACTCAAAAAGCCCCATATAAATAATATTTGTGGTGTGTAACAACCCATATTTATTAATTATTATGGATGCACAAAAATATTTTCCAATATCATTTTCATTAAGTTTCAACTCTCATAGATTTTCCTGCATTATATTTAATTATATTGATCTTCTAGAAGCATGACCCACACTCCTTGGGTCCCACATGTCATACACTTCACCTCACATACATCCCATCACATAATTTCATCCACCAATATGTTTCCACTCACCTGACATCTTTCCACCATCCAACCACCACCAACACAACATTATTCTGCATAAGATCAAAGCAAGGAAGCAAGTGGAGGAGGCACACCCAGGATGGACACCAGGGGTGGGCGCCCGCCCACCTACCTTGGGCGCCCGCCCTATCCCCTGCTCAGCCTATAAAAGGCCACCTCTAGCTCCCCTTCTCTTCACACATACACTCCCGAAAACCACACAAGTTTCAGTTTCCCGAGAAGGAGCTCTTGTAGTGAAGAGAAGAGAGTAGAGAGAAGAGGAGAGTGGAAGAGAAGGTTGGAGTTCTTTTGAGTGAGAGAGTGTTTATCACCTAGCAAGTAGTGATCCCGTTGTCTAAGCGGAAGTAAAAGTTGTTTAGGGGGAGGCTCTACCAAAATAGAAACTTGTCTTGAACGATTAACCCCTGGACTACTGACACTCCGGACAGCTGACCACTAACATTTTATCTCACATTTTCCACCAGTTGTGTTTTTGCCAACTTATGTTTGCAGGATGTTTAAGAAGGTGAAGAATGCAGGGAAGGCTCTCAAGAACATTGGTACAAGGAGTTCATCCCGACACTCCTCACAGCCATCAGAGATGAGCGTCGACCCGACACCCACACAAGCTCCATCATCTTCATCAAGTCAGCAAGTTAAGGTCCTTCTCAAGATAGGAGACCTTGGACTGAAGACCCGAAGAGAGAAAGAAGTATATCAGCAACTGAAGAACAAAGATTTCATTCACACCCCTACTCTTGATCCAATCCTACTAC
The DNA here is from genome assembly GCF_000003195.3 of Sorghum bicolor. Lineage (NCBI taxonomy): Eukaryota > Viridiplantae > Streptophyta > Magnoliopsida > Poales > Poaceae > Sorghum > Sorghum bicolor. Next base: position 37,043,655 of record NC_012875.2, read on the forward strand.
AAGAAACAGGTATGGACACTGAATTCGACTTAATTTTTTAGATGATGGGTTGGACAAATTTTTGGAATATAACTGAGCTGGGTTCTCGTCTTCTCACCCTCGAATTTCTTTGCACTTTACAATACTATGAGGGGGGAATTGTTTTTTGGATGTTTAAACAGGAAATTATGTTATCTTGGAGAGAGCTGAGCGACCATCTTGGTTTCTCTTCAAGATGCATCCTGAACATTGACTCCGATTTACCCAACTTTTCCGATTTACCCAACTTTGAGAGACACCAGTTTTGGAGAGAAATATCTAGAGATAATTTTTATAGTCAAGCCCGAACCAGTGACATGGAACACCCTACTCTTAGGATGTTCCACAAATGGCTTGGGTACAATCTTTTCTATCGTGACGATATTAGGAAAGTAAGAGTAGGAGATTTACAACTTTTATATGCTTCTATTAGTAAAGTACCCACTTCACGTGTTACACTATTAGTTTCACATTGGCTTAGTATACCTAGTCTTCAGGGACCAGTAGGATGTACTTCACTTATCACTCGTCTAGCCACTAATCTTCACTTACTAGAAAACTCGTCATTGGACTTCATAGAAGAATTAAGAATTTATCATGGCTATGACACATTTAGACAAGCTCGGATGTTAAAGAAAGAGGGGAATATAATGTATATGCTATATGATGATAAAGGCAAGATTCGGTTACCTAACCCGAACCTTGGCCTCTACGCTGTTCAAAACTTTTTGATTGAGATTGCAGCAACACCAGTGAACCAGAGAACTCCACAGCGAGTGGCATCTGAAAGGATAACCACTCACCGAGAATGCACCTAGTATGGAGCTGACCCTGGACCAGAAGAAGCAGCGCACCTGCATTATTGCGATTACAATCCTCGAGTCCTTCGAGACCCATGGGCTCGACATGCGCAACCTCAAGAGCCAATAGAGGAGACATGGCCGGAGAGCCAAGATCACCAGTGGACAAACCCGCCTTTTCACACGGGCAGGTACTCCACAGATCCATATGGAGCTTCAAGATCCAGACCTACGCCCCAATTTGATGCAGGACGATACTCCGACGCCTCCTACGCTTTCACGAATGACTACTATCAAGAGGCCGGTGCTTTCTTCACTCGCACCGACAACACCCTCCTCAACATCCAGAACACGCAAGCAGAACATGGAAGACTCCTGGAAGAACAACAAAAATGGAACCAGGACCATGGAGCTGCAGTACAAGAGCTAAGACAAGATACAACAACATCACAACCATGATGCGGTTCTGGAACATCGGGTAAGACCGACGTCAACATCCAGCTTGGGGGAGTTCCTCCTAATTTATCAAGTAAGTTTTTATTTGCTCTTCTTATTTATTCTATTTTTGTCTTAGTGTTTTATTTATCTTATAAAACTTAGAAAACCAAATAAATATTTTCTTGCTTTAATTTACTGCACTTTATAAACATGAAAACAAAATAAAAAGAGTGTGTAGATAAGTGTGCTTTATTTTTCTGCTAAGTTTAATCTCTAGAAAAAAAAATAAAAATACCAAAAATATGCATGATGGAAATGATGAATAGTTGCTCTGTTTGCTTACTTACAAGTACCTAGCTTTTATATTAGAGTTCTTCCAGGAATTACTAAAACTAAAATTACTATCTTTGGGAAGTATAAAACTAAAGTCTAGGTAAGAGAAAGACATGATATAAAGTTGAGCTACTGTTTATCTTGTTCCAACTACACCAAGTTCTAGAGATTTATTTTGAAAACTTACAAATCACATGATGAGTTCCTAGCATAACAAAACTACCTACCATAGCCATACTTGCTATAACATCTTTTACTATATTTACATTGAGTTTGATCGAGTTGTGTTGACCCTTAGGAGCTTTTCATGTGGTTAAATTAAGATATTCACTTGCACACATCTACCACAGCATCCACCATCATTCATTAAAATTGCTAAAAATATTTTCACTCACTGTCCCGAATATTCTTATTCTCTCTCTCTAAAAAAGATTAAATGCAGAAGAGGCATGGGTTATGCAAAAATATACGAGGAAATAAAAAGGGGCAAGTGCCCGGAACCTCGGAAAAAGAAAGAAAAAGAGTGAGACGAGAGGTAAAAATGGACAAGTGTCCGAAGTAGAATTAGGGGTACAAAGATGCCCACTTGAGCGGAAAAAATGGACAAGTGTCCGACAGTAGAATTAGGGGTATCTACTACCCACCTGAAAAAAAAGAAAAAAGATAGCCCATGTTCTCCCAAAGCAAAGATCAAAGAAGAGGAGAGATAGCAATATGAGGAGCAATGAGAACTAAGTTTTATTATCACTTATGCATTTTCATCATCACTATCATTTACTCCACCACACATGCACATCTTGATTTAATTATATGCTGAGTTCCTTTGGATCCATGGCTCGATTAGACAATATATGTATGAGCTGTTTTTCACTCCTATGAGCTCCACTTAAATATTCCATTAGCTATAGGTAAGTGATATCATGGTAAGGATCCACAAATACCACACATAGAGAGACTTGAGAGAATCATTGCTGCGAACTCTGAGTTTTATTTTGAAAACTTATAAAAAACTCTAGAACAAAGGTGAAGTATAGACAGGAGGGATAGTGCTTGACTTAACTATTTTGTCTTTCGATTACTTAAGACTTAAGTGTAGGTACTAAACTTCATAACACTTCACTTTAATCTGGAAGAATTTTTATGTAAAAGCATGTGTGCCTGTCAGGAAAGAAAACATCGAAGCAACTCCTGATCCGTCTGAGTTTAGCTGTTTGCTCAGGGACGAGCAAAGGGTAAGCTTGGGGGAGTTTGTTGACGGTCCTTAAGTACTAAAATTAATAATCAAATAAACATGAAAAAGGATCAATATGAAACAAACATCTAGAATTAGGGTTTTATCTGACAGAATTCCACGAGCTTTGGTGTTTATCTGTTTCTGCAGGGGTTTATCAGAAAATATGGAGAGAAGGCCCACATGTCATGTTTACAACGAGATAATTACGTGCCGCGCAATTTTCCTCAATCTAGAAGGGTCCAGAAGCCACGGGAACGAACGGGAAGCGATTCGGGCTCGGGGGCAGGGCGCCCACCCACCCCCCTTGGGCGCCCGCCCAGGGATGGAGTCCAAACGGGACTCTGCTTCGGGGCAAGACTCCACCGACCAAAAGGATCAATCTAAATCATACAATCTATGTCGGTTTGATCCAATGGCTCACGTTCGCTTGAGGGGACTATAAAACCAGACCCCCTGGCCCCTGGAGGAGAGGAGAAATCATTATTCAGAGGTAGCCATCAAAGTTAGGGTTTAGAGCTTCTCTCCCACAGAGAATTAGAATGAGCTACTCCCTAATCCTTCAAGTTTAGAGGTTGATTAGATAGCAATTAGAGAAGTAGAGCACTACGCTCTGGATTCGGATCTTCGGTAATAAAGATTGGTATTATTCATATCTTTCTCTAATTCTATTGTTCTAATTGCATTATGTCTCTAATTATTATGTTCTTAGTTTGCTCTAGTTCTATATTTGATACAGTTATGATTGATAATGAGTTTATGTATAAGTTTGCAAAGCGCTTAGCTCTTGACGCGAGGGAGTTAGGTGATAGATCACATGTGAGCGTGGTGCTTAGATGTTATTTATCTGCAAATGTATCCTATTGGCCGAGTCGTGTGGTAGTTCGCGATAGTGACAGCTTCGTTGATTCTTATATAGTCCACCCTCCGTTGATAGGACAGGCAGAATTGGTATTGTGGAGTAAGTCATGCGATGCTCTGATTTACTTTATCAATGTTCTTATACATGAATGAAGAGTCTTTTATGCTATACATGATCTTCTACATAACTAGAGTAGATTATGACTTAGTAGTTAGTAGATAACTTAGAATCCATTCTCTAGCTAATCTGACATCACCTACATATATGAGGAGTAGTCTATTTTCTAATCGTTGTGTTATCTACCCATGAACTTATAATCCATTATCATTATCTTTATGGTTTACCCCCTGCTAAAGTATGTGACTGTGTGACGAGTTTCTTATTAGTAATCATGTTCTTGCAAGTTTATCTCTAGTCTATGCCTTGATAGATTTTGTCCCTTGATTTAATTCCATCTTCTTGAGATCCATTGAGCAAAATTATAAATAACGATACCTGGAATACTTATCCTGGTGAAATGCTACAATGAGGTGTTTTATCTGTGCGCTTGGGGATAGAATAGATTATTTTCTAGATAGCCTTTACATTTATAAATACCTTTGTACACTCTGGCGCCATGCTAGGGATGACAACCTAGTATCTAAGTGGTGTTAGCTAGTGTCAACATATATGCGGTGGCACACAACGTTCTCTCATACGTAACTAGCGTTCTAAGCGAGAACGTGGTTAGTGTACCTGTAGAAAACTCATTTCAGCCCACCCACAGTATGATCGTGCAGAACAAGAATTTAAAACTATGCACTTCACATACACAGACACCCGTCCATGCATGTGAGGTGCTGCTACCCACATCATCGCCCTAATGACGGCATCGCCTCTCAAGACGGAATTCCCAACGTGCGGTACTGTTCCCAAGACACACCAAACATGTGTGCATGACACAGAACCTAACAACACTCCCCTAGACCGGCAGTGTATCCGATCATGCTCTCACAGCTCCCACTTACCGTGGCGTAGAGGAAAAATGGATCCATACATTACCACTCAAATGAATGGCACTCATACTATTGCACGCCGTATGAGCGACGAAATAAAAATATGATGCATTAACCCCCAAGTCAGTACTTAACTAGCCACCTTAGAGTCCTTAACTGGGCATAAAGGATATGACCATGGCACACTAGATAGTTTTCCAAAACTTAGTTTAACACCTTGATCATTATTAATTAATAAAATCTTTTATTAAACCGGTTTAGATTTTGTTTAGAACGTACTTATGAACAGTAACTCGCTAAACCTTGCTCCGATACCAGCTGTAACAGAACCGACCAAATTATAAGAGATTAAGCCTAACAGTGACCATTTGCACAGTCAAACCATCAGGCTTAAGCCCATATAATCCCGGTAGTCCGTGAAATCTCGAAGGATTTCAAACCACACGTCGCACAACAGCCAAGATCGTAATAAGTTTAGCGGTCGCCATCCACAAATACATCCAGATTACAACATTTATAAAATACATCGGAGTACTTAAAGTCATTACAAACCAAGTCCTTCAAGTAGCGGAAGCCTCATAGTTCGAAAATACAACACACACATTTAGTTTGATACAGTGCCATAGTTCGGTCATTCCCACAAAAGCAAAAGAGAAGACGGAGTGACCATCGCCCTTGGTCTAGTCATCACCCATGGCTGGGTACAGACAGAGGATGCAATAACCATAGTACATTTGACCATCTGCAAAACAACATGGGAGTAGAACCCTGAGTACGAGAAGGTACTCAGTTAGACTTACCCGTCATAAACTTAAAATAAAGACTCATCAAGGATCATGAAGGCTATATAGTGGGGTAGCTGACAACCATTTTGCAAACTGCAGGATTCTACTATCATAACCTACATAAATCTTTCTTCTTTTAATTTGCTCAAGTTGAAGGTATCATTACCTGTTATCTAGGTTTTGCACCTGCACTATTACAAGCCATTATAAAGATATGGTAGTACCTCATCATAGCATTCATAAACCATTTATCATTATAACCCAAGTGTTCCATAGTCCTTACTACGAGGACGAAGCTCATGTCAAGTGCTCACTATCCAGGAGCGATGGCGATTCGAATCGATTTCTAACCATCTGGCGCGGTATTCCCCACACAAACCACACTCACTGATCAAGTGAGCTACAGATCACCGTATTACACTATCCAGGACCAATTCGCGGGTTCGGCAGGCACCGCCAGTACCCGAGGACCGTTCCGGCGACCGAGGTATCCAAGGTATACTAAGGTTGCGCGCCGCGCCCTCGTCATTCTCCTCAACCATCACCAATACAGCGCATGGCGGCTAGGTTCCCGGCCCGGATAGTGTTCAGGCTTCACGGTCGGAACGACTTATCCTTCCAGCTAAGTGTGGGGCATGCATTCAACATGACAAGAGGGCCGTCAACGATCGGTCCTTAATCGACACAGGCAGGGGCACTATGGTCAACCAACCATAAGACCCTGCCCGGTCTCCAATTACATTCCACACTTGGTTATTCTTTTCCCCAAGCAACCACTGCTTAATCAAGCAGGTATCCACCTATATCTCGCAGGTGACAGGGAATCACCCGACTTCTACCAGACTAAGCAAGCTAAGCATAGACTCCATGCCTATCTACATAGGACAAGGTAGGTAAACGAGTAGGGATAAAAAGGAGTACATATGCATCAACGGCATCAAGCAATTCCTATCACTTAGATGCAATATAGTAGAACAAGTGTAGCGCATCATGTAAGTTAGCGAGTATAGGGAGACTTAGAATGCTCCGGGGCTTGCCTTTCTCAAACGTGCTGGGTCGGTGATCCGGACACTCCTGCAGTTCCTCTCCGGACTCCTGTGCTTCCGGAGGTTCCTGCTCCTGAATCTCCTCTGGTTCCTCGGGTCCCACCTCGTTCTCCTGCGAGCCTGTATGATGCATGTGTGCTCATGAGTGGAGTGCGAGATGCCCGAGTGGATGCTTGTATGAGGAGGTACCAAAGGAGTCATGACATGATGCATAGGCGATTTGATTGGTCATGCTCTTTACAAAGTAGTCAACATCATTCAAGAGTAAGCAATTGGATCAAACATCTAGTGCATTCTCCTCTACAATTATTTTTCAAATGCATCCAGCAACCCACATGATGCTTCAAAGATACACCAAACCCCTTCTTATTTTACTCAACCTATATATAACAATTCATAATTTTCTTTATTCATTTCTAGGCCCATTAAAAATTACATGCAGTTCTGTTCATCAATAAATTCCACAAAAATTACTGGAGGCTACCAGCCAAGCATAAAGTCTACTGTAAATTTTTCATAATTTTTGGATACTTATTTTGAGCTACAAAAATCACAAGATTAATTAATAAGGTAAGTATAATCACTCTACTGTGATATAAGTGTCAAACAACAGATTTCATATTTTTACAATTTGTCTAATATCATAAGAAACACCCACAAAATTTTCCAGATTTATTGCATGATCCAATTAATTATTAAAAATCATAAATCACTTCCATGCAAGCATTTAAATTACTATAAATTCATTTATACACCAAATAATATGTACCAATATTTTCCCAGCGAGTAAACATACATGCAGAGCCAACAAATCATGTTTCACATTTTTCCGAACCATATTTTATTTACTATGCATTTTCCAAGTTTAGCAAAAACATGGATTAAATATATTCATACAGAAAAGTTACTCAAACATGACACGCAATTACATCAATCTGTAGATTTGGAAAATATAGAGCACACCAAAATTTATTTCATCAAATTTGGAGCTGTAGAACTCAAGATATGAACTTTACAAGTTTTGAATCGATTTCTGGAAAACATTTATTCAAGAAAACCGACGAAAAAGGCTAAGCACACCCAGATCTACACCCACCGGGGTTCCCCTGCGACTGACAGTGGGCCTCTGACCCCACCGGTCAGCGAGACCGAGAGGGAGCTCACCTCCGACGAGCAGATCTCGCCGGCGGTGAGGTTCCCGACCACGGGGTGAGCACCATCGTGCTCCCTGCAGCGAGGCGCACCCAGCGGTACCCTCGGATTGGCCGGAGGATGACCGGAACACCTCCGACGAGCATGCATGGCGGCACGGCGGCGCTGCTCGCCGTGGCCAGGCCGCTCCGGCGCGGTAGAGCGTGCGCAAACGGTTCTCCGAGCTTCCTCACCACCCTACCGACCTAGCGCAACCAAGAACCAGTGAAAAGAGGTAGGGAAACGCAAGATCCGTCACGGCGGAGTACTCCGGCGAGCTCGGGGTAACTCCGGCGAGCGATTCACGGTGCTCGACGGACTCTCACCTCGGTAGAATGCTCGCATAAGCTTACCCTAACAACGGCGAAGGCGTTGGTGGCTTCGGTGTCGAGGTTTAGTCACCGGAGTGGCCGGCGGTGAGCAGCGGAGCCGCTCCGGCGATGGCTCTGCGGCGGAGTCCTACGGCTCGGTGGCGCTCGCGAGCGGAGGGAGGAAGGAGAAGGGCGCGGGCGACAGGATGGAGGGAATGGCATGGGAGCCCGAGCCGGCGTCCCGACCAGGGGGTGTTGGAGGCCGGCCGCGGCGCGTCCAACGCCGGCGTACGGCCGCCACGTGGCCGGCGCCGGGTGGAGCGAGGCGGGCGCCGCGTGCGCGGGAGAGAGGGGAGGGGGAGCGGGCCGCGCTGCCCAGCTGGGCCGAAAGGGAGGCGGGTCGGCCCAGCAGCGCCTGTCCCCTTTCTCTTTTTTTTTGAAATTCTTTTCTCAAATTCCTTCTAAATTCATTTGGACTAATTTAAAATCATTTTCACCTCTTGCTCCCAAAGACAAAGTTGTTCCAAAACAAAAACCCTACAACTTTGTTTTAATAAGCAAGACCAAATTCCCAATAGAATTTGAATTACAAATTAAAACTTGTTCTAGGTTTTTAAACAAATTCATTTTGGACATTTTGTATAAATTCCATTTCTCAGATTCCATAGCTCCAAAAATTGCACAAAAATATTCTTAATTCTTCTAACACATAAATCAACCTAGTTTGAATATCTCACATTTTTAGAAGCAAGCATCATATTTTTAGCATAATTAAAACACATGAAATAAAGCACATAAAATCATGTTTTGGGATGAATGACATGCTCATGATGCTATGCTTGATGAGAATTCTTATGCATGTTGTGATAGGGCTAAATGCATGCTTAACACCTAGGGTGTTACAAAAATTTGCTATGAACCCTCGTGATAAGCTCGCACATGGAAATGATGAATAGTTGCTCTGCCATGACTAGTTCTCAAAATTGAAATCTCTCTTAAGTTTAGGCATGACTGGTATTAATTAAGATTTGCTCTAAACCTAAACTTGTGGGGAGAGTACTTGATCTAAAGTCTAAGTCGTTAACGGATACGATATGGGAAGGTTGAGCTGCTGTTTATCTGTTCCTAGAGATGCTAGAATTCTGGAGAATTTTATCTTTGAAAATATTTCAAAATATTGCATGATGAGTTCCTGTATGATGAGAGTTTAAATTCCTACCACAGCCATATATACATGCTTGCTAGACTTTGAGCCACACATTTACTTTTTACTGCTTATGAGCATTGAGTGTGGTCAAGCTGTGTAGACCCTTAGGAACTTGTCATGTGGTTAAATCAAGATTCACTTGCACGTTCACTCACACATGCTACTTCTACTCCGGATGTACCATCCACATATATCCATCCATTTCCATCTCCAGAACCACCCAAAAATATTCTACTCCTAATCCGAGAGAGAATAGCCAAAACATTTCTGTTTTTCCCCTGTGAAATAAATGCTCAAGTTATCTTGGTTACTACCACTTATTTCAGGAGATGAGTGCTCTAATATAAAAAAAGAGAGAGAAAAAATAAATACGAGGAAATAAAAAGGGGCAAGTGCCCAGAACCTCGAAAGAAAAGAAAAAAAAAGTGAGATGAGAGGTAAAAATGGACAAGTGTCCGACAGTAGAATTAGGGGTACAAGATACCCACCTGAGAGAAAAGAAAAAGAAAATATAGAGCATCTCATTCTCCTCAAAAAGTTTCAAAAGAGCAAGAAAGGTATGTACCCCTCAAAAGAGCACAAGTAGAATTAGACTTTCACCATTGTTATTACCATCATCACCATACATCATTCATTCGCCACACATGCATATCTTGATTTGACTTATTGACTTATTCTTCTGGATCCATGGTTTGACTATGCAATAAATGTCTTGTAAGTATGTATTAGCTGTCTCCCACCTATGAGCTCCAGATATTAAAAGCCTTATTAGAGTAGGGTGAGAGAGAAGGCAATGCCACTATGCCATATACCACAAATACAACATACTTTGAGAGAAGGCATGTACCAATACTGCCTTGGTAAGGATCCAGAAATACCACAAAAGAGAGACTAGAGAGAGTCATACAAGGAATCTCTGAGTTTTATTTGAAAATCTACAAAAACTCCAGAGCTATAGTTAATCGAAGAACAAGAGACATGGCGCTTGACTAGACCGTTCTATCTTTTAACTACTCAAGACAGAAGTGACGGTTGCAAGCCCCATGGTGGAAGGTAAAATGAGTAAGTTTAAATCTTAACAGTTTACCCTAACCCAGAGATGAGATATTGTTTGAACGCATGTGTATCTTTAAGGCATGAAACCACTGCAGAAACTCTTGAGTTCATCTTTGCTCAGGGACAAGCAAAGGTTAAGCTTGGGGGAGCTTGTTGACGGTTCTTAGTGCTCACATTTAACCATCAACTAATCATGGAAAAGGATCCAAATGCAACTAACACCTAGACTTAGGGTTTTATCTGACAGAATTCCACGAGTTTTGGTGTTTGTCTATTTCTGCAGGGGGTTATCAGGAAATACGGAAGAAAGGCCCACACGTCGGGTTTACATAGAGATATTAACGTGCCGCGCAATTTTCTTTCATCTAGAAGACTCCAGAAGCCACGGGAACGAACGGGAAGGAAATCGGGCTCGGAGGCAGGGCGCCCGCCCAACTCTCCTAGGCGCCCGCCCAGCTACAGTGCCCAATCAGGACACGTTTTGCGGACAACGCTCCACCGACCTAAAGGATCAAGGAAAACCGTGCGATCATTGTCGGTTTGATCCGACGGCCCAGATTCACTTGAAGGGACTATAAAACCAGACCCCCCTGGCCCCTGGAGATCATACCTCTTCTACAGAATCAAAGTTAGGGTTTCAATTCTTCATCCAAGTAGAGAGGATCCCTCTAGTTCTTCTAGTTCTAACTCTAGTTCATCTAGATCTAGTTCTAGTTCATCTAGTTCTAGTTCTAGTTCCTCTAGTTCTAGTTCTAGTTAGTTCTAGTTGTAATCTAGAAAATAGGGAGAGAGAAGAGGAGAGCGGAGGAGGAGGAGCCAGATCTGTCGGATCTTCCTCAACATTGTACTTTTGCAGCAACTGGTTCGTTCTTCATCGTTCTCCAGGTTCTTCAATTCATAACTCCTGAGTTCTCTAATTACTTTTATTTACATTCAAGTTATTTATTGGATTCCCGCTTGCACCAAGTGCTCTAATCTTTGAAACATTAGAGTAGTAATTAATAGATTAGACGTGGTGTTTAGTCTTGCAATTACCTGGAATTGCACCCAATCCTGCGGATTGTTGTGGTAGCCTTAGGGTAGTGACAGCCCTAACGGTCGATGTATTCCACCTCGTTCGGATCGGTGTTTGTAGGACCGTAGTCAGATCTTCCTAGCCCCCTTCTCATCTCTTTCTGTGGTTAGTGCTCTGATGTCCTGATATAGATAATCTTGAAGTAATTCTTGATTCTTAGATCAGCTAGAGAACTCTCAGGAAACTTCCTCTCTTCGCACCAAAAATAATTATATAGTTATCCTTGGGCGATCTTGGATCTTAATTAGTACACTCACGTTCCCTGTGGAAAATCGATACTCTGGAATACTCCCGGGTGAAGGCTACATCGGTATCCGTGCACTTGCGGATTTTTCTGTTTGCGTTTAAAATACCCAACACTTTGCTCGAAGGAGAGGCATGACATAAAGTGGGGGTGCATCAACACATATTTGAGAAGTCAAGTATGTTCAATTCATTCCTAAGCTTGCAAAACCTCTTCTCATCAAGTGGCTTGGTGAATATATCGGCAAGTTGATCATCGGTGCCTATACTCTCAATGCAAATGTCCCCTTTTTGTTGATGATCTCTTATGAAATGATGGCGGACATCTATGTGCTTTGTTCTTGAATGTTGAACCGGATTGTTGGTGAGTTTCACGGCACTTTCATTGTCACATAGCAATGGCACTTGTTTGAAGTTGATTCCAAAGTCCTTCAATGTTGCCTTCATCCATAGGATTTGTGCACAACAACTACCGGCCGCAATGTACTCGGCTTCGGCGGTTGATAGTGCAACACTATTTTGCTTCTTGGATGACCATGAGACAAGTGATCTTCCCAATAGTTGACATGTGCCCGATGTGCTTCTTCTCTCAACTTTGCATCCCGCATAGTCCGAATCGGAATATCCAACAAGTTCAAACTTTGCACCTTTGGGATACCACAAACCAACATTTTGTGTATGCTTCAAGTACCTCAATATTCTCTTTGTTGCCTTCAAATGACTTTCTCTTGGTGAGGCTTGGAATCTTGCACACATGCATACACTAAACATGACATCCGGTCTTGATGCGGTCACATAGAGTAGGCTCCCAATCATGGACCGATACAACTTTTGATCCACCATATTTCCACTTGTATCACTATCTAGGCTTTCATTTGTTCCCATTGGAGTGCTAATTGACTTTGCATCATCCATTCCAAACTTCTTGAGCATGTCTTTTATGTACTTGCCTTGACTCACAAATGTGCCATTCTTCAATTGCTTGATTTGAAGACCAAGGAAGTAACTAAGCTCTCCAATCATTGACATCTCAAACTCATTAGCCATCATGTTTCCAAACTCCTCACAAAAATCTTGATTGGTTGATCCAAATATGATATCATCAACATAGATTTGCAACACAAACAAGTCCTTGCTAATCTTCTTGGTAAAGAGAGTGGTGTCAACCTTGCCCATCTTGAAACCTTTAGAGAGTAAGAAATCTCTCAATCTCTCATACCATGCTCTTGGTGCTTGCTTCAAACCATACAATGCCTTTTTTATCTTGTAAACATGGTTGGGTTTCTTGTCATCTTCAAAACCGGGAGGTTGCTCAACATAGACTTCTTCATTGATATAGCCATTGAGAAATGCACTTTTCACATCCATTTGATATAGCTTGATGTTACGTGCACAAGCATAGGCCAACAAGATCCTAATTGCTTCCAATCTTGCAACCGAGGCATATGTTTCACCAAAGTCAAGACCTTCAACTTGAGTATAGCTTTGTGCTACTAATCTTGCTTTGTTCCTTACAACTATCCCATCTTGATCTTGCTTGTTGCAAAAGACCCATCTAGTACCAATAACATTGTGATCACTAGGCCTCTCAACTAATTCCCATACTTGATTTCTCTTGAAATTGTTAAGCTCTTCATGCATAGCATTAACCCAATCAACATCTCTCAATGCTTCATCAATCTTCTTTGGCTCAATGTGAGACACAAAGGAGAAATGCTCACAAAATGATGCTAGTCTTGATCTAGTTTGTACTCCTCTTTGAATATCACCTATGATATGATCCAATGGATGATCTCTTGCAATATTTGTTGGTTGGAGTATTTGCACTTGATTGCTTGCACTTGGTTGATCATGAGATGATGTACTAGCTTGTTGATCTTGCACTTGAGTACCACTTGTACTAGCTTGATTTTGATCATGAGAACCACTAGCTTGCACATTAGAGGTAGGAAGCACTTGATCTTTGTCATCTTCAACATCAATCACCTCTCTAGGCCTTAAATCACCAATATCCATATTCTTCATTGCATCAGCCAATTGAGTACCTCTCACATCATCTAGATTCTCTTCTTCCTCTTGAGAGCCATTTGTTTCATCAAATTCAACATCATGCACCTCTTCAAGAGTACCACTAGCCAAATTCCAAACTCTATAAGCTTTGCTAGTAGTTGAGTAACCAAGCAAGAATCCTTCATCACATTTCTTTTCAAATTTACTCAATCTAGTGCCTTTCTTCAATATATAGCATTTGCAACCAAAAACCCGAAAGTATGCAATGTTGGGCTTTCTTCCATTCAAGAGCTCATATGGAGTCTTCTCCATCATTGGGTGACAATAGAGTCAGTTGCTATAGTAGCAAGCCGTGTTGATTGCTTCGGCCCAAAAAGAATGACTCACATTGTACTCACTCAACATTGATCTTGCCATGTCAATCAAGGTTCTATTCTTCCTCTCAACAAGACCATTTGATTGTGGAGTGTATTTGGCCGAGAATTGATGCCTAATGCCCAATTCATCACAAAGCTCATCAACTCTTGTATTCTTGAATTCGCTTCCATTGTCACTTCTCACTTTCTTGATGGTTGTTTCAAATTCATTGTGTATTCTCTTGACAAATGATTTGAAGGTTGCAAAAGCATCACTCTTGTCACTAAGAAAGAATACCCATGTGTATCTTGTGAAATCATCCACTTTCACAAATCCGTATTTATTTCCACCAATGCTTGTGTATGTGGTTGGTCCAAATAAGTCCATGTGCAACAACTCAAATGCCTTGCATGTACTCATGATGCTTTTCTTTGGATGAGTGTTGCCAACTTGTTTTCCGGCTTGACATGCACTACAAAGCTTGTCTTTCTCAAATGTGACATCTTTCAAGCCTCTAACAAGATCATGCTTGACTAACTTGTTTAATTGTTTCATTCCAACATGACCAAGCCTTCTATGCCATAACCAACCCATGCTAGATTTAGTGAGCAAGCATGTTGATAATTGAGCTTCACTAGCATTGAAATCAACCAAGTATAGATTCTCATATCTAAAGCCTTTGAATATCAAGTTAGAGCCATCTACACTTATGATCTCTACATCATCAACTCCAAATATGCATTTGAAACCAAGATCACAAAGTTGAGCTACGGATAGCAAGTTGAAGTTCAAGCTCTGTACTAGTAGCACATTGGAAATGCTCAAGTCATTAGATATAGCAATTTTACCAAGCCCTTTGACCTTGCCTTTGCCATTGTCACCAAATGTGATACTATCAACACCATTGTCATTATTTGGATTGATTGAATTGAACATTCTTGAATCACCGGTCATGTGTTGTGTGCACCCACTATCAAGCACCCAATGCCTTCCTCCGGCTTTATAGTTTACCTACAAAACAAATCAATGTTTCTTAGGTACCCATACTTGTTTGGGTCCTTGGAGGTTAGTGACTAAGCTCTTTGGTACCCAAATGGCCTTCTTCTTTGGACCCACAATTGGTGTACCAACAAACTTAGCATGCACACCCTTCTCACCCTTGGTAAGCACATAACAAGAATCAAAAGGAATGTAGGGTACATTAGCATTTTTCTTGTTCTTGTTCATTTTGTAGCAATTAAGCTCTAAGTGCCCAACTTGCTTGCATTTGTTGCAATACCGACCATTGCTCTTCACAAAGCTAGGCTTGTGAGTTGCAAAGGCTTTCTTGCCCTTCTTGGGGGTATAGCCTAATCCCTCTTTGTTGAAAGAAAACCTTTGGCTACCCAAGCACTTTAGCAAGCAGGCCTCACCACCATAGGCTTTGCCTAGGGCGTGAGTGAGCTCATCCACCTCTCTCTTGAGAGTCTCATTCTCAACCTTTAGTGATGTATCACAAGTGAAACTAACACTAGAAGTAGAGGTAGAGTTAGTGGTGGTGGATGAAGACCTACAAGAAGAGTTAGTAGTAACAACAATAGGTAGGTTGGGTGATTCTTTAATTAAGTCACATGTTGTGCCCACATCACATGATACAACAACCTTTTCCTTGTTCTCTTCTAACAACAAGGAGTGAGCTTTCTCAAGCTTGGTGTGAGCCTTGCCAAGCTTCTCATGGGCTTCCACTAGCCTCTCATGATTAGCATTGAGCTTATCAAAGGATTGCTCAACAGCTTTTAACATCTTGGCTAATTCTTTGCACTTCTTGTTTTTAGATTGAATAAGTGAATCGGCTTGCTCTAACATGTCCATGAGTTGTTCATTTGTGAATTCATTTTCATCATCACTATCACTATCATGTTCATGTTCACTTTCACTCTCATCATATTGTACCTTGTGGCCCTTGGCCATGAAGCATGAAGGAGTGTTGAAAAGTGATGGCTTGTTGATAGCAATGCTTGCAAGCGCCTTCTTCTTGGATGACTTGTCATCATCACTTGAATCATCATCCGAAGAGGCATCACTATCCCATGTCACAACATAGGATCCACCCTTCTTCTTCTTAAAGACCATCTTCTTGTCCTTCTTTTCTTTCTTCTCCTTCTTGTTCTTCTTTTCATGCTCATCATGATCACTATTATATGGACAATCCGCCACAATATGATCGGGGCTCTTGCACTTGTAGCATAGCCTCACATATTCCTTGTTCTTGGAGTTGTCCCTTCTCTTTCTTGTATGGTAGCCCTTCTTCTTCATCATCTTTCCAAACTTGCGGACAAAGAGTGTGTTGATATTTGGTAACGCAATAAGGAAACGATCCGCAAGCGCACGGATATCGGTGAGCATTTCACCCGGGAGGTTATCTAGAGTTATCGTATTTATATTTTTAAAACTGGGAGAAAGGGTGCATCTGACTAACCAAATCTATTGCTACTATCCCTTTAGGCTACAAAGAATGTCTCTCGATGTGAGTGATAAATAGAGAAGACTGCAATCGTAGTCTTCTTCTAACCTTGGTAAGGATAATCTTACTGTTCTAATGGGGAGGCTAACGGAATCTAGACACCACAAAGGATGTTCAACCCGCACCTATAAACCCTATCCTTCCTGCTAACGAGATGTGATCTGCAAAGTATAACAGAACCGACCAAATTATAAGAGATTAAGCCTAATAGTGACCATTTGCATAGTCGAACTATCACGCTTAAGCCCATATAATCCCGGTAGTCCGTGAAATCTCGAAGGATTTCAAACCACACATCACATATACAGCCAAGATCGTAATAAGTTTAGCGGTCGCCATCCACAAGTATATCCAGATTACAACATTCATAAAATACATCGGAGTGCTTAAAGTTATTACAACCAAGTTCTTCAAGTAGCGGAAGCTTCATAGTTTGAAATTACAACACACACGATAAGTCTGATACAGTGCCATAGTTCGGTCATTCCCACAAAAGCAAAAGAAGAGACGGAGTGACCATCGCCCTTGGTCTAGTCATCACCCATAGCTGGGTACAGACAGAGGATGCAATAACCATAGTACATTTGACCATCTGCAAAACAACATGGGAATAGAACCCTTAGTACGGGAAGGTACTTAGCTAGACTTACCTGTCATAAACTTAAAATAAAGACTCATCAAGGATCATGAAGGCTATTTGGTGGGGTAGCTGACAACCATTTTGCAAAGACCGCAAGGTTTTATTACCCTAACTTACATAAATCTTTTCTTCTTTTAATTTGCTCAAGTTGAAAGTATTATTACCAATTATCTAGGTTTGCACCTGCACTATTACAAGCAAGTATGAGACTATGATAGTACCTCATCATAGCATCTCTTAAAACTTATTCATCATTATAACCCAAGTGTTCCATAGTCCTTACTACGAGGACGAAGCTCATGTCAAGTGCTCACTATCCAAGAGCGATGGCGATTCGAATCGATTTCTAACCAGCTGGCGAGTTTATTCCCCACACAAACCACACTCACTGATCAAGTGAGCTACAGGTCACCGTGTTGCACTATCCAGGACCAATTCGCAGGTTCGACAGGCACCGCCCGTACCCGAGGACCGTTCCGGCGACCGAGGTATCCAAGGTATACCAAGGTTGCGCGCCGCGCCCTCGTCGTTCTCCTCAACCATCACCAATACAGCGCGTACATCGGGCCGATTCCCGGCCCGGATAGTGCTCAGGCTTCGCGGTCAGAACGACTTATCCTTCCAGCTAAATGTGGGGCATGCGTTCAACATGACAAGAGGGCCGTCAACGATCGGTCCTTAATCGACACAGGTAGGGGCACTATGGTCAACCCACCATAAGTCTCTGCCCGGTCTCCAAATTCATTCCACACTTGGTTATTCTTTTCCCCGAGCAACCAATGCTTAATCAAGCAGGTATCCACCTATATCTCGCAGGTGACAGGGGATCACCCGACTTCTACCGAACTAAGCAAGCTAAGCATAGACTCCGTGCCTATCTACATAGGACAAAGTAGTTGAATGAGTAGGAATAACAAGGAGTACTCATGCAGCAACGGTATCAGGCAACTCCTATCACTTAATATGCAATACAGTAGAACAAGTATAGCACTTTAGATAAGTTAGCGAGAATAGGGGGACTTAGAATGCTCCGGGGCTTGCCTTTCTCAAACGTGCTGGGTCGGTGATCCGGGCACTCCTGCAATTCCTCTCCGGGTTCTTGTGCTTCCGGAGGTTCCTGCTCCTGAAGCTCCTCGGGTTCCTCGGTTCCCACCTCGTTCTCCTGCGAGCCTGTATGATTCATACATGCTCATGAGTGGAGTGCGAGATGCCCGAGTGGATGCTTACATGAGGGAGTACCAAAGGAGTCATGTTATGATGCATAGGTAATGCACTTGGTCATGTTTATTACAAGGTAGTCAACATCATCCAAGAATAAACAATTGAATCAAACATCTATTACATTCTCTTCTATAATTATTTTTCAAATGAAACCAGCAACCTACATGATGCTTCAAAGACACACCAAACCCAACTTAGTCCATTCAACCCACATACACAACCATTCACAATTTTCTTTATTCATTTCTAAGCCCATTAAAAATCACATGCAATTCTGTTCATCAATAAATTCCAGAAAAATTACAGGAGACTACTAGCTAATAATAAAGTCTACTGTAAATTTTTCATAATTTTTGGTTACTTATTTTGAGCCACAAAAATCACAAGATTAATGGATAAGGCAAGTATAATCACCCTACTATGATATAAGTGTCAAACAACAGATTTCATATTTTTACAATTTATCTAATATCATAAGAAATACCCACAAAATTTTCCAGATTTATTGCATGACCCATTTAATTATTAAAAATCATAAAGCACTGCCATGCAAGCATTTAAATTACCATAAATTCATTTATACACCAAATAATATGTAACAATATTTTCTCAGAGATTAAACACACATGCAGAGCCAGCAAAACAAGTTTCACATTTTTCTGAGCCATATTCCATTTACTATGCATTTTCCAAGTTTAACAAAATCATGGATAAAATATATTCACACAGAAAAGTTGCTCCAACATGACATGCAATTACATCAAACTGTAGATCTGGAAATATAGAGCACACCAAAATTTATTTCATTCAATTTGGAGCTGTAGAACTCAAGGTATAGATTTTACAAACTTTAAATCAATTTCTGGAAAACACTTTTTCAAGAAAACCGACGAAAAACGCTACGCACACCCAGATCTACACCCACCGGGGTACCCCTGCGACTGACAGTGGGTCCCCGACCCCACCAGTTAGCGAGACCGAGAGGGAGCTCACCTCCGACGAGCGGATCTCGCCGGCGGTGAGGTCTCCGGCAACGGGGTGAGCACCAACGTGCTCCCCGCAGCAAGACGCACCCAACGGTACCCTTGGATCGACCAGAGGGCGGCCGGAACACCTCCGGCGAGCATGCATGGCGGCACGGCGGCGCTGCTTGCCGTGGCCAGGCTGCTCCGGCGCGGTAGAGCGTGCGCAAACGCCTCTCCGAGCTTCCTCACCTTCCTACCGACCTAGCGCAACAGAGAACGAGCGAAAGGACGCAGGGAAACGCTAGATCCGCCGCGGCGGAGTACTCCGGCGAGCTCGGGGTAACTCCGACGAGCGATTCACGGCGCTCGACGGACTCTCACCTCGGTAGAACGTTCGCACGAGCTTACCCTAGCGACGGCGAGTGCCCTGGTGCTCTCGGCGTCGAGCTTGAGGCTCTGGTGTGGCCGGCGACGAGCGGCGGAGCTCTCTCCGGCAATGGCGCGCGGAGGAGCGGCTACTGCTGCGCGGTGCGAGCGGAGGAGGAAGG
This sequence comes from Sorghum bicolor, assembly GCF_000003195.3. Taxonomy (NCBI): domain Eukaryota; kingdom Viridiplantae; phylum Streptophyta; class Magnoliopsida; order Poales; family Poaceae; genus Sorghum; species Sorghum bicolor. Next base: position 37,063,490 of record NC_012875.2, read on the forward strand.
AGAAGGAGGGCGCGGGGGACAGAACGGGCGAAATGGTCTGGGAGCCTGCGCCGGCGTCCCGACCAGGGGGGGGGGGTTGGAGGCCGGCCGCGGCGCGTCCAACGTCGGCGTACGGCCGCCACGTGGCCGGCGCCGGGTGGAGCGAGGCGCGTCCGCGCGCGGGATGGAGAGGGAGAGGGGAGGCAGGCCGGGTCGCTTGCTGGGCCGAAAGGGAAGCGGGGTTGGCCCAGCAGCGCCTGCCCCTTTCTCTTTTTTTTTGAATTTCTTTTCTCCAAATTATTTCTAAATTCATTTGGACCAATTTAAAATCATTTTCACCTCTTGCTCCCAAAAACAAAGTTGTGCCAAACTAAAAACTCTACAACTTTGCTTTAATAGGTAAGACCAAATTCTAAATAGAATTTGAATTACAAATTAAAACTTAGTTCTAGGTTTTTAAATAAAGTTATTTTGGATATTTTGTATAAATTCCATTTCTCAAATTCCATAGCTCCAAAAATTGCACAAAAATGTTCTTAATTCTTCTTACACATAAAGCAACCTAATTTGAATATTTCACAATTTTAGAAACAAGCATCACATTTTTAACCTAATTAAAGCACATGAAATGAAGCACATAAAATCATAATTTGAAAAGAGTGTCATGCTCATGATGCTTATGCTTGATGGAAATGCTTATGCATGACTTTGATGAGACTAAGTGCATGCTTAACACCTAGGGTGTTACAGCCCTTCCCCCCTTAGGGAAATCTCGTCCCGAGATTTTGGGTTACTAACCATTTCTTATGAAACTTTGGGTAAACTGTTTTTAAGTAATCCTCTGTTTCCCAGGTGGCATCCCTATCGTCATGATGACTCCACACCACCTTATATGTTCGAACAATTCTGTTTCGGGTTACTCGCTCCTTGGTATCCACGATTCCCACTGGCTGCTCTTTATACTCTAAGTCTGCTTTTATTTTGATCCCTCGGGGTTCAATTCTTTGCTCAGGCACTTTCAAACATTTCCGTAGTTGCGACACATGGAAGACCGGAAAGATCGAGCTCATCTCTTCAGGTAGCTGAATCTTATAGGCCACTGGGCCTTTCCTCTCTAGCACTTGGTACGGTCCCACATATCTGGGTGCAAGCTTGCTTCGAACTCGGAAACGTTGAACTTTCTTCATTGGCGTAACCTTGAGGTACACATAGTCACCTATGTTGAATTCAAGTGGCCTTCTTCTCTTATCAGCATAACTCTTCTGTCGTGACTGTGCTGCTTGCATATGTTGTTGTATAATCTGCACCTTTTTCTCGGCGTCATTCACAAAGTCGATACCATAGTATCTCCTTTCACCAGGTTCCACCCAGTTTAACGGAGTTCGACATCTCCGCCCATACAAAGCTTCGAACGGGGCCATCTTGATGCTCTCTTGATAACTATTATTGTATGAGAACTCAGCCAGAGGTAACCATGATTCCCACGATCCCCTGGATGATAGCACACAGGCTCTTAGCATATCTTCTAATACTTGATTTAGCCTCTCGGTTTGACCTGAAGTCTGGGGATGATACGCCGTGCTTCTTATCAGACTGGTCCCCAAGCTCTTATGCATGCGCTCCCAGAAGTGAGCAGTGAACTGCGGTCCTCTATCCGATATGATAGTTTTGGGAATACCATGCAATTTGACGATCTCAGCCATATATATATCAGCATACTCGGGTGGTCTGTATGTGTTCTTGACTGGAATGAAATGAGCCGACTTGGTTAATCGATCTATGATTACCCAAATCGAGTCATTCCCCTTCCTGGTTGTCGGTAAGCCGGTGATAAAGTCCATACTGACCTCTTCCCATTTCCACTCCGGAACTGATAACGGTTGTAACAGACCTGCAGGTTTCATATGGATGGCCTTAACTCTGCAACACGTGTCACAACGGGCCACATAAGCGGCTATTTCTTTCTTCATCTTGGTCCACCAAAAGTGGGGCCTTAGATCTTGATACATTTTGCTGCTGCCAGGATGAATAGAAAGCTTAGAGAGATGGGCTTCATCCATGATGCGATTCTTCAACTCCCGATCTTTCGGGACCACTAACCGCTGTTGAAACCACAGTACCCCCTTCTCATCAACCCGAAACTGAGTCTTTGGGTCATCTTTGATCTTCTCTTTGATGTGGAAAATACCCTTGTCTGTTTTGTGACCTTCAATGACTTGACTCTCGAGTGAACAACTGAGTTGTATATGACATAAGATCTCAGGATGCATAAGATTGAACCCATCTTCAAACAACGGTTGAACCATTTGATAGTGCGGTTTGCGACTCAAAGCATCTGCGACCACATTAGCTTTGCCTGGATGATAGTGAACTTCCAGGTCATAATCCTTGATTAGCTCTAACCACCGTCGTTGCCTCATATTCAGCTCGGACTGAGTGAAGATGTACTTCAAACTCTTGTGATCGGTGTAAATGTGACAATTATTTCCTAGCAGATAATGTCTCCAGATCTTCAAAGCATGTACCACTGCTGCTAACTCAAGGTCGTGCGTTGGATAGTTGACTTCATGCTTTCTCAACTGTCGGGAAGCATAAGCTATCACCCTGCCATCTTGCATCAACACACACCCCAGGCCACTCTTCGACGCGTCACAAAACACATCAAAAGGCTTCTCTATATTAGGTTGTGCTAGAACGGGAGCAGTGGTTAGAAACTTTCGCAAGGTGCGGAAGGCTAACTCACACCCTTCCGTCCAGACAAACTTATGGTCCTTTTGTAGCAAACTGGTCATTGGCTTAGCAATCTTGGAGAAGTCAGGTATGAAACGACGATAATACCTGGCCAGACCAAGAAAACTTCTAACTTCCGAGACAGAAGTTGGTGCCTTCCAGTCCATGACTTCCTGCACTTTTGATGGATCCACGGCGATCCCTTCTTCAGACAAAATGTGCCCTAGGAACGGAACTTTCTTCAACCAGAACTCACACTTGCTGAACTTGGCATATAACTGATGCTCTCGTAATCGTGTCAGCACGATTCTCAGATGTTCGGCGTGATCTTGCTCATTTTCTGAATACACCAGGATATCATCGATAAACACCACAACAAACTTATCCAATTCCGGCATAAAGACTGAATTCATTAGATACATAAAGTATGCAGGAGCATTTGTCAACCCAAAGGACATGACAAGATACTCGTACAACCCATATCTGGTGGAAAAAGCAGTCTTCGGGATATCTTGCGGACGAATCATGATTTGGTGATACCCAGATCTCAAATCTATCTTAGAGAACACTCTTGCCTTGGATAACTGATCAAACAGGATATCAATCCTTGGCAAGGGATACTTATTTTTGATTGTCACTGCATTGAGTGGACGATAGTCCACGCACATGCGCAACGACTGATCCTTCTTTTTCACAAACAACGCTGGACAACCCCATTCCGACGAGCTGGGCCGGATGAACCCTTTTTCTAGTAACTCCTTCAGTTGATTCTTCAACTCAGCGAGTTCATTTGGGGGCATCCGATACGGCCTTCTAGATATTGGTGCTGTACCTGGTATCAACTCGATTGCAAACTCTACCTCCCTATCTGGGGGAAGTCCTGGTAAATCCTCAGGAAACACATCAGGGAACTCACATACCACGGGTATGTGCTCTAGAGGGACTACCTGTACTGCACATGAAAGACTGGCGAAGTCCAACCGTCTAGGTAACTTGACCTGAAGCACCCCCTTCCCTTGCGGGTCTCTAAGGGATAGAGTTCTATTCCCGGTATCTATAACCGCGCGCCAATCAGTCATTTTGTTCATCCCAATGATGACATCCAAAACCAGCCCTGGCTTGACCACAAGATTTACACGGAACCTCCGACCACTGATATCCAAGGTAACTCCTGTCACCGTTTTATTAGTCAACACATCGGCTCCGGCTGAGCTGATGCGATAGCCATAACCTAACTCAGTAACTGGCTGATCATGCTTTTGTGCAAATGCTTGGTTCATGAATGAATGCAAGGATCCAGAATCAAACAAAACAACTGCAAGATGTTGGTTGACAGGAAACATACCAGCTGTTACCGGTTCTCCTTCCGGAATTTCCTCAATCGAGGTATGATGCACACGAGCTGGATAGGTTGGCTGCTGCCTTTTGGGGTAGGGACATTCCTTAGCAAAGTGCCCCATCTTGTGGCAGTTATAGCACGGACCCTTGGGCGCATTGTTGGCGGCAGGTGCTGCGGCTTGAATTGCCTTTGGCTTGGCAGGAGCTATCGCCACCTTGTACGGCTTCTGCTGTGTTGGATGCCCGGTGTTCCTTCTCTGCGGTGGTCGGAACCTAGTACCCGGGGCAGGAGGACGATACTGCTGTCGCCCTGCCACTGGTGCCCTGGACTGGGATGATCCTGCTTCAAAAGCCCTTTTACGTGACTTGGATGCACTGTAGTTGTTGTTATTGTTCTCTTGGGTGAGGCAGACACTGATATAGGCATTGAAAGTAGCCCTGGCCCCTGTACCCATGGTCTTCAGCATCTTTGGATTCAAGCCCCTCTGGAAACTAGCAATCTTCTTGGCCTCCGTGTTCACAAACTCAGGGGCATAGCGAGCGAGATTATTGAAGGCATGTAGATACTCTTTCACAGATTTCGTCCCTTGGGACAGCCTCATGAACTCCCCAACCTTCATTTCAACCACACCAGGAGGAATGTAATTTCCCCGGAAAGCGGTGGTGAAGCGGTTCCAGGTGATTGGTGTCCCCTCTGGGTAGGTGGTGAGGGTGGAGCTGGTTATGCAGCTGGTGGATCTCCTCATGCAAGTTCTCATTGTACTCCTCGGCATTAGCTAGCTGCTGCTCTAGCTCTAGCTGTCGGGCCCTCAAAGTGTCCTCCTCGTGCCAGGCTTCATTCCTCTGTCCAAGCACATGGACTAGCATGCGCTCGCAGTTCCTGTGAGCAGTAGTCACCCTGTCCTTCTGCTCCCGTACTGCAAGCAGGTCCTGACTCAGCTCACTGTTCTTCTGGACTGCCTGGTCTCTCTCTCTGGTCACACGAGCCAACTCTGCCTGTAGCCTCTCAACCTCAGAGTCAAACTCACGCTGCAACTGACGCTTCTCATCCTGGACGGTGAGAAGAGACCCGGACAAGCGACCCAAACAACGCTCCAGGCCTCCATAGGTCTTCATCAACGCGTACATGGCACTCATAGCTGCACTGTCACTGTGCTGGTCCTCATCCGCACTCCTCTCTAGAGCATTCACCTCGGACTGATCCCACACCGAAGTGTAAGGGTCACCCCGGGGAAACACCCCAGCGAAGGCGTGGGCCAGCTCCTGTGGAAACCTCTCCATGAGGTCCCTCAAAACTGCGAAAGCTGCCCTGCTGGCATCGTGGAAAGGCGTGACACCTCGGGACTCGTACACCCAACCGCCCCAAGCAGGGTCTCCTCCACTGGTAGGGACAACTGCCTCGATCCCCACCAGGGTCTCGTCACCAAGCGGCTCCTTATCCCAATAGTAGCGAGGCTCCCTTCCTTCGGGATACCCCATCGAACTGAGCACCCTCCAAAGCAAAGTGGGCATCCCAAACTCCTCTAGGAACTTGCTCTTATGTCGCGAGCTCCTAGCTGCCAACGGACGGCGAGGGGCCCGCCCACCAGTGGACTTGCGAGCGGTGAGCCTAGTGCGTGCCATCTGCTGCAAATGGAATACCGTGGGTAAGAGCGAGGATTACCTTTATTTATTTCATTTAAAATTAGGACAGATTAAATTAAGGGGGAAAGTAAGCAATGATATGAAATGCACATGATGCATGTACGAACTTACGATCTCACAAACTTAGAAAACAAAGGTTAACACTAAGCGGTATACGCGGTGGCATACAACGTTCGCTCATAACGTAACTAGCGTTCTAAGCGAGAACGTGGTTAGGGTACCTGCAGAAAACTCATTTCAGCCCACCCACAGTATGATCGTGCAAAACAAAATTTAAAACTATACACTTCACATACACAGACACCCATCCATGCATATGACGTGTCACTACCCACATCATCGCCCTATTGACGGCATCGCCTCTCAGGACGGAATTCCCAGCATGCGGTACTGTCCCCAAGACACACCAACATGTGCGCATGGCACAGCACCTGACAACACTCCCCTAGACCGGCAGTGTATCCGATCATGCTCTCACAACTCCCACTTACCATGGCGTAGAGGAAGAATTGATCCATACATTACCACTCAAATGAATGGCACTCATACTATTGCACGCCGTATGAGCGACGAAATAAAAATATGATGCATTAACCCCCAAGTCAGTACTTAGCTAGCCACCTTAGAGTCCTTAACTGGGCATAAAGGATATGACCATGGCACACTAGATAGTTTTCCAAAACTTAGTTTAACACCTTGATCTTTATTAATTACTAAAATCTTTCATTAAACCGGTTTAGACTTTTGTTTAGAACGTACTTATGAACAGTAACTCGCTAAACCTTGCTCTGATACCAGCTGTAACAGAACCGACCAAATTATAAGAGATTAAGCCTAATAGTGACCATTTGCATAGTCGAACTATCACGCTTAAGCCCATATAATCCCGGTAGTCCGTGAAATCTCGAAGGATTTCAAACCACACATCACATATACAGCCAAGATCGTAATAAGTTTAGCGGTCGCCATCCACAAGTATATCCAGATTACAACATTCATAAAATACATCGGAGTGCTTAAAGTTATTACAACCAAGTTCTTCAAGTAGCGGAAGCTTCATAGTTTGAAATTACAACACACACGATAAGTCTGATACAGTGCCATAGTTCGGTCATTCCCACAAAAGCAAAAGAAGAGACGGAGTGACCATCGCCCTTGGTCTAGTCATCACCCATAGCTGGGTACAGACAGAGGATGCAATAACCATAGTACATTTGACCATCTGCAAAACAACATGGGAATAGAACACTGAGTACGGGAAGGTACTCAGCTAGACTTACCCGTCATAAACTTAAAATAAAGACTCATCAAGGATCATGAAGGCTATTTGGTGGGGTAGCTGACAACCATTTTGCAAAGACCGCAAGGTTTTATTACCCTAACTTACATAAATCTTTTCTTCTTTTAATTTGCTCAAGTTGAAAGTATTATTACCTATTATCTAGGTTTGCACCAGCACTATTACAAGCAAGTATGAGACTATGATAGTACCTCATCATAGCATCTCTTAAAACTTATTCATCATTATAACCCAAGTGTTCCATAGTCCTTACTACGAGGACGAAGCTCATGTCAAGTGCTCACTATCCAGGAGCGATGGCGATTCGAATCGATTTCTAACCAGCTGGCGAGTTTATTCCCCACACAAACCACACTCACTGATCAAGTGAGCTACAGGTCACCGTGTTGCACTATCCAGGACCAATTCGCGGGTTCGACAGGCACCGCCCGTACCCGAGGACCGTTCCGGCGACCGAGGTATCCAAGGTATACCAAGGTTGCGCGCCGCGCCCTCGTCGTTCTCCTCAACCATCACCAATACAGCGCGTACATCGGGCCAATTCCTGGCCCGGATAGTGCTCAGGCTTCGCGGTCAGAACGACTTATCCTTCCAGCTAAATGTGGGGCATGCGTTCAACATGACAAGAGGGCCGTCAACGATCGGTCCTTAATCGACACAGGCAGGGGCACTATGGTCAACCCACCATAAGTCTCTGCCCGGTCTCCAAATTCATTCCACACTTGGTTATTCTTTTCCCCGAGCAACCAATGCTTAATCAAGCAGGTATCCACCTATATCTCGCAGGTGACAGGGGATCACCCGACTTCTACCGAACTAAGCAAGCTAAGCATAGACTTCGTGCCTATCTACATAGGACAAAGTAGTTGAATGAGTAGGAATAACAAGGAGTACTCATGCAGCAACGGTATCAGGCAACTCCTATCACTTAATATGCAATACAGTAGAACAAGTATAGCACTTTAGATAAGTTAGCGAGAATAGGGAGACTTAGAATGCTCCGGGGCTTGCCTTTCTCAAACGTGCTGGGTCGGTGATCCGGGCACTCCTGCAATTCCTCTCCGGGTTCTTGTGCTTCCGGAGGTTCCTGCTCGTGAAGCTCCTCGGGTTCCTCGATTCCCACCTCGTTCTCCTGCGAGCCTGTATGATGCATACATGCTCATGAGTGGAGTGCGAGATGCCCGAGTGGATGCTTACATGAGGGAGTACCAAAGGAGTCATGTTATGATGCATAGGTAATGCACTTGGTCATGTTTATTACAAGGTAGTCAACATCATCCAAGAATAAACAATTGAATCAAACATCTATTACATTCTCTTCTATAATTATTTTTCAAATGAAACCAGCAACCTACATGATGCTTCAAAGACACACCAAACCCAACTTAGTCCATTCAACCCACATACACAACCATTCACAATTTTCTTTATTCATTTCTAAGCCCATTAAAAATCACATGCAATTCTGTTCATCAATAAATTCCAGAAAAATTACAGGAGACTACTAGCTAATAATAAAGTCTACTGTAAATTTTTCATAATTTTTGGTTACTTATTTTGAGCCACAAAAATCACAAGATTAATGGATAAGGCAAGTATAATCACCCTACTGTGATATAAGTGTCAAACAACAGATTTCATATTTTTACAATTTATCTAATATCATAAGAAATACCCACAAAATTTTCCAGATTTATTGCATGACCCATTTAATTATTAAAAATCATAAAGCACTGCCATGCAAGCATTTAAATTACCATAAATTCATTTATACACCAAATAATATGTAACAATATTTTCTCAGAGATTAAACACACATGCAGAGCCAGCAAAACAAGTTTCACATTTTTCTGAGCCATATTCCATTTACTATGCATTTTCCAAGTTTAACAAAATCATGGATAAAATATATTCACACAGAAAAGTTGCTCCAACATGACATGCAATTACATCAAACTGTAGATCTGGAAATATAGAGCACACCAAAATTTATTTCATTCAATTTGGAGCTGTAGAACTCAAGGTATAGATTTTACAAACTTTAAATCAATTTCTGGAAAACACTTTTTCAAGAAAACCGACGAAAAACGCTACGCACACCCAGATCTACACCCACCGGGGTACCCCTGCGACTGACAGTGGGTCCCCGACCCCACCAGTCAGCGAGACCGAGAGGGTGCTCACCTCCGACGAGCGGATCTCGCCGGCGGTGAGGTCTCCGGCCACGGGGTGAGCACCAACGTGCTCCCCGCAGCAAGACGCACCCAACGGTACCCTTGGATCGACCAGAGGGCGGCCGGAACACCTCCGGCGAGCATGCATGGCGGCACGGCGGCGCTGCTCGCCGTGGCCAGGCTGCTCCGGCGCGGTAGAGCGTGCGCAAACGCCTCTCCGAGCTTCCTCACCTTCCTACCGACCTAGCGCAACAGAGAACGAGCGAAAGGACGCAGGGAAACGCTAGATCCGCCACGGCGGAGTACTCCGGCGAGCTCGGGGTAACTCCGGCGAGCGATTCACGGCGCTCGACGGACTCTCACCTCGGTAGAACGTTCGCACGAGCTTACCCTAGCGACGGCGAGTGCCCTGGTGCTCTCGGCGTCGAGCTTGAGGCTCTGGTGTGGCCGGCGACGAGCGGCGGAGCTCTCTCCGGCAATGGCGTGCGGAGGAGCGGCTGCTGCTGCGCGGTGCAAGTGGAGGAGGAAGGAGAAGGAGGGCGCGGGGGACAGAACGGGCGAAATGGTGTGGGAGCCTGCGCCGGCGTCCCGACCAGGGGGGGGTTGGAGGCCGGCCGCGGCGCGTCCAACGCCGGCGTACGGCCGCCACATGGCCGGCGCCGGGTGGAGCGAGGCGCGTCCGCGCGCGGGAGGGAGAGGGAGAGGGGAGGCAGGCCGGGTCGCTTGCTGGGCCGAAAGGGAAGCGGGGTTGGTCCAGCAGCGCCTGCCCCTTTCTCTTTTTTTTTGAATTTCTTTTCTCCAAATTCTTTCTAAATTCATTTGGACCAATTTAAAATCATTTTCACCTCTTGCTCCCAAAAACAAAGTTGTGCCAAACTAAAAACTCTACAACTTTGCTTTAATAGGTAAGACCAAATTCTAAATAGAATTTGAATTACAAATTAAAACTTAGTTCTAGGTTTTTAAATAAAGTTATTTTGGATATTTTGTATAAATTCCATTTCTCAAATTCCATAGCTCCAAAAATTGCACAAAAATGTTCTTAATTCTTCTTACACATAAAGCAACCTAATTTGAATATTTCACAATTTTAGAAACAAGCATCACATTTTTAACCTAATTAAAGAACATGAAATGGAGCACATAAAATCATAATTTGAAAAGAGTGTCATGCTCATGATGCTTATGCTTGATGGAAATGCTTATGCATGACTTTGATGAGACTAAGTGCATGCTTAACACCTAGGGTGTTACACAAAGGTAACTCGGAATTGTCACGTTCCTCACTACTACCACGGTCCAGCTAGTCAGGGAATATCTATGAGTACCCCAGCCTAAACACCATGTTTACGCCAGTAATGATTACTCTAAACTCTACGCGAAGAGATTAAAGTAAACTCATAAACCATAAGAACAATAAAACAAGAACTTACTAGAATTTAGAAGTCGAAATACTGAAGAATCCTAGGAGCAAGCTTCGGATTAGGAGAACTTGATCCCGCAGGTACAAGCTTGGAGTAGACACCGACAGGCCGGGCTTCCTCCAATCTACACCTCCACTCTATCTCTCTCAATCTAGTAGAAACTAGAAGATCTATTTCTACCTTACATTGGTTGCTAAGCCTAAAAAGAAATATTAATTAGAGAAGAGGTTTTCCTTCGAGGGCACCCCTCAATCTCTATGATAATTTCTTCATGTCTTCTCTAGGGGCCAGGGGGGTCTCCTTGTATAGTCCTCCCCTTCTATGCGTTTTTGGGTCGATCGGCGAGGTGGTACTATGTTTTTCTGGATCCAATAGGTCGGTGGAGATCTCCCGAGAGAAAGAGTCCTAATTGGGCTCAGCAGGTGGGCGGGCGCCCAAGGAAACTGGGCGGGCGCCCAGGTCCTGGACCCGTTTCGCCTCCGCTTCGGTCTCGTGGCTTCTGGAGTCTTCTAGATGGTAGAAAATTGCGCGGTGCGTTGATATCTCTATGTAATCCTGACATGTGGGCCTTTCTTCCTTATTTCCTGATAACCCCCTGCAGAAATAGACAAACACCAAAACTCGTGGAATTCTGTCAGATAAAACCCTAAGTCTAGATGTTGATTTCATTTGGATCCTTTTCTTTGTTTATTTGATAATTAAATTTGATACTTAAGGACCGTCAATAGAGTGCTAATGCTTCATCATCACTATCATCATTGGAGTACTCCTCATCACTTGATTCTTCTTTCTTGGCCTTGCCCTTGTTCTTGCTCTTGGATGAAGAGCTAGCTTTGAATGCTACACTCTTCTTCTTCTTGTCATCATCATCCCTGTTCATGACCTCATCATCATCATTGTCATTGTATTGATCTTCGGTCATGACATCTCCAAGTACCTCATTTGGAGATACACCGGTCAATCCACCTCTAAAGATGATTGTTCTCAATGTCTTGAACCTCTTGGGCAAGCACATCAAGAACTTGTGAATGAAGTCCTCATCCTTCACTTTCTCACCAAGGCCCTTGAGATCATTGATGATGACTTGGAGCCTATAGAACATCTCCAGGATTGACTCATCATCCTTCATCTTGAAGTTGGATAGCTTGTCCTTGAGCTTGTACAACTTGGCACTTTTTACCGTTGTAGTGCCCTCATATGTTTCTTCTAATCTTGTCCACACTTCACTTGCTTTCTCAAGATCTTTGACTTGTTCAAACACCTTTGAATCAATGCCATTATAGATTGTGTTGAGAGCCATAGTATTGCATTGCTTGTTTGCTCTTTCATTGTCGGTGGCATTAACGGGGTCAAGGATCACAAAATCATTTTCCGTCACTTCCCACACTCTATCATTTATTGATCCAAGGTACATTTTCATCTTTCTTTTCCAATAGTCAAAGGAACTTGTGCCATCAAAGAATGGTGGTTTGCCCCCAACATGGTTGAACACTATTTGAGCCATAATTTGAGCACCGAGGTTGTTAAGCCTTCACAAAACGGTGACCACGGCTCCGATACCACTTGAAAGGTCCTAATATGGCTAGAGGGGGGTGAATAGCCTATTTAAAAATTCTACAAACTCACTAGAGCAAGAGGTTAGTAAATAACAAAGCGAAGCATTTTGCTCTAGCTTTAAAGGGGTGTTTGCAAGCCACCTATCCAACAATTCTAGTTGTTAAGATCACTAGGCACACAAGAACTAAGCTACACAAGGCAAAGAAAGCAACTAAACTAATTACACTAGTTTGTGGTAAGTAAGGATAGGATGAGATATTTATACCGCCGTGTACGGGATGAACCAATCACCAATATAAACAATCAAGCACCGGGAGATTGCCAATCAAACACAATTAAGACACCGATTTTTCTCCCGAGGTTCACGTGCTTGCCGGCACGCTACGTCCGTGTTGTGTCGACCAACACTTGGTGGTTCGGTGGCAAAGAGGTGTTGGACAAACCTCGTCCTCACTAGGACACCACAAGAACCTACCCACAAGTGAGGTAACTCAATGACACAAGCACTTTACTAGAGTTACCTTTCGGCTCTCCGCCGGGGAAGGTACAATACCCCTCACAATCACCGGGAGATGGCCACGAACAATCACCAACTCGTGCCAATGCTCCTCCGCTGCTCCAAGCCGTCTAGGTGGCGGCAACCACCAAGAGTAACAAGAAAACCGCAGCTAGAACGATCCCCAAGTGCCACTAGATGCAATCACTCAAGCAAATGCACTTGGAATCACTCCCAATCTCACAAAGATGTATAATCTATGAAGGAGATGAGTGGGAGGTGTTTGGTTAGGCTCACAAGGATGTCAAGTATGTTAGAATACCAAGAGTGTGATCCCCAAGCCGGCCAAACATGTATTTATAGCCCCTCAAACAAATAGAGCCATTGGCTCTTTCACTGGGCGAAATACGGGGTCACCGGACGCTCTTAAAGGGGCACCGGACGCTCAACACCAGCGTCCGGTGCTCCAACGTCAGCCGCGTGTCAGAGTCTAACGGTAACCTGCAGAGCACCGGACACTGAGCAAGTTAGTCCGGTGCACACCGGACTCATGCGCAGAGTGTTCCGCAAACTCACAGGGTCACTGGACACAAGCCACCGGACGCACCCTGAGCGTCCGGTGCTCACCGGACTCACACCCAGAGAGGTTTGCAAATCATGCGGACACCAGACTCAGACCACCGGACGCTCCAGCTTGCGTCCGGTGCCTGGCGTCCGGTGCCTAACCCTAGCTAAGCCAGGCAGCCTGCACACCGGATGCTCAGACACAGCGTCCGGTGCCTCTGAGCCAGCGTCCGGTGAGTGTTCCTCAGCGAAAAGAGTGCCAAAATCTACCACCTTCTCAAAGAGTGTACCAACAAGTGCACGTGTGTTAGCATTTTCACAAATATTTTCTTCGAAGGAGTTAAGTTAGCTCACTAGGTTCTAAATGCATGCACATGAACAATGACACCTAACCGCTTAGCCAAAGAATTCCCCTCTTTATAGTACGGCTATCTATCCTAAATGTGATCACACCCTCTATGGTGTCTTGATCACCAAAACCAAAACCCTAAGCAATACCTTTACCTTGATCTCCATAGGGTTTTGTTTTTCTCTTTCTTCTTTTCCAAGTTGAGCACTTGATCATCTTGTGGTCATCACCATCATCACCATGATCATCACTTTGCTCCATCACTTGGCATGTACCAACCTTATTAAGTCTACACACACTTAGTATAGAGGTTAGTACTAGGGATTCATCAATTATCCAAAACCAAACTAGGGCTTTCACCCGCTCGCATGAGTGGCCATGGATCTGGCCTCCATTAACGAGCTTGAACCATGTTGATATTTGGTAACGCAATAAGGAAATGATCCGCAAGTGCACGGATATCGTTTAGCATTTCACCCGAGAGGTTATCCAGAGTTATCGTATTTATATTTTTACCACTGGGAGAAAGGGTGCATCTGACTAACCAAATCTATTGCTACTATCCCTTTAGGCACAAAGACTGTCTTTCGATGTGAGTGATAAATAGAGAAGACTGCAACCGTAGTCTCCTTCTAACCTTGGTAAGGATGATCTATTGTTCTAATGGGGAGGCTAACGGAATCTAGACAACACAAAGGATGTTCGACCCGCACCTATAAACCCTATCCTTCCTGCTAACGAGATGTGATCTACAAAGGTAGCTCAGAATTGTCACGTTCCTCACTACTACCACGGTCCAGCTAGTCAGGGAATATCTATGAGTACCCCAGCCTAAACACCACGTTTACGCCAGTAATGATTACTCTAAACTCTACGCGAAGAGATTAAAGTAAACTCATAAACCATAAGAACAATAAAACAAGAACTTACTAGAATTTAGAAGTCGAATTACTGAAGAATCCTAGGAGCAAGCTTCGGGTTAGGAGAACTTGATCCCGCAGGTACAAGCTTGGAGTAGACACCGACAGGCCGGGCTTCCTCCAATCTACACCTCCACTCTATCTCTCTCAATCTAGTAGAAACTAGAAGATCTATTTCTACCTTACATTGGTTGCTAAGCCTAAAAAGAAATATTAATTAGAGAAGAGGTTTTCCTTTGAGGGCACCCCTCAGTCTCTATGATAATTTCTTCATGTCTTCTCCAGGGGCCAGGGGTCTCCTTATATAGTCCTCCCCTTCTATGCGTTTTTGGGTCGATAGGCGAGGTGGTACTATGTTTTCCTTGATCCAATAGGTCGGTGGAATATCCCGAGCAAAGAGAGTCCTGATTGGCATCCAACAGGGGGCGGGCGCCTAGGTCCTCAGGGCGGGCGCCCTGGGCCTGGCCCCTTTCGGCCTCCGCTTCCTTCCCGTGGCTTCTAGAGTCTTCTAGATGGTAGAAAATTGCGCGGTGCGTTGATATCTCTATGTAATCCTGACATGTGGGCCTTTCTTCCTTATTTCCTGATAACCCCCTGCAGAAATAGACAAACACCAGAACTCATGGAATTCTGTCAGATAAAACCCTAAGTCTAGATGTTGATTTCATTTGGATCCTTTTCTTTGTTTGTTTGATAATTAAATTTGATACTTAAGGACCGTCAACAAACTCCCCAAGCTTACCTCTTGCTCGTCCCTGAGCAAGGATAGACTCAGCAATGGATTAGAAGTTGTTGCAATATCTTTAAAAATTGATGGTACACATGCTTTTTAAATAAGATCTCATCTCTGAGTTAGAGTAAACTGTCAAGACTTAAAACTTACTTTACCTTCACCATGGGACTTGTAACCGTCACTTCTGTCTCGAGAGGTTAAAAGATAGAACAGTCTAGCCAAGTGCCATGTCTCTTATTCTTGATCAGCTATAGCTCTGGGGTTTTTTTGCAGATTTTCAAATAAAACTCTGAGATTCCTTGTATGACTCTCTCATATCTCTCTTTTGTGGTATTTCTGGATCCTTACCAAGGCATTGATGGTATATGCCTTCTCTCAAGATATGTGGTATTTGTGGTATAAGGCATAGTGACATTGCCTTCTCTCTCACCCTACTCTAATAAGGCTTGATATCTGGATCTCATAGGTGGGAGACAGTTAATACATACTTACAAGACATTTATTGCATAGTCAAACCATGGATCCAGAGAAACAAATCAATAAGCCAAATCAAGATGTGCATGTGTGGCGAATGAATGGTGTATGGTGATGATGGTAATAACAATGGTGAAAGTCTAATTCTACTTTTGCTCTTTTGAGGGGATACATACCTTCCTTGTTTTTTTGAAACTTTATGAGGAGAATGAGATGCTCTTCTTTTTCTTTCCTCTTAGGTGGGTATCTTGTACCCCTAATTCTACTGTTGGACACTTGTCCATTTTTACCTCTCGTCTCACTTTTTCTTTCTTCCGAGGTTCCGGGCACTTGCCCCTTTTTATTTCCTCGTTTATATATATATATATATATATATTTCTTCTCTTTTCTTTGTTTTTTTTCAGAGCACTCATCTCTTGAGATAATATAGCAAGTGGTAGTAACCAAAATATCTGAAGCATTTATTTCACAGGGAATAACAGGGATAGGAAAATGTTTTTTGACTATTCTCTCCTGGATTAGGAGTAGAATATTTTTGGGTGATTCTGGAGATGGAAATGGATGGATATATGTGAATGGTACTTCCGGAGTAGAAGTAGCATATATGAGCGAACGTGAAAGTGAATCTTGATTTAACCACATGACAAGCTTCTAAGGGTCTACACAGCTTTGACCACACTCAATGCTCATAAGCAGTAAAAAGTAAATGTATGGTTCATAGTCTAATAAGCATGTACATATGGCTGTGGTAGGATTTTAAACTCTCATCATACAGGAACTCATCATGCAATATTTTAAAGATTTTTCAAAGATAAAATTCTCTAGAATTCTAGCATCTCTAGGAACAGATAAATAGCAGCTCAACCTCCTCATATCATATCCGTTAACAACTTAGATTTCAGATCAAGTTTTCATCCCACAAGTTTAGATCTAGAGCAAGCTTTAAATTATAACAATTATGTCTAAACTTGAGAGAGAACTTCAAAATTGCAAATTAGGCAGAGCAACTATTCATCATATCCATGCTAGAGTTTTATTATTAAGATTCAGATTAGCATAGCCACTTTATTTATTTATTAAACATACTAAGCAAAAGATATATATAAGCACAAAATCTTTATTTGGTTTTTCATAGTTTATGTATTTTAATATTCTAATATAATATAAGTATAAAGATAGGTAGAAATACTTAGCGAGAATAATGGGGGTGCTTTCCCCCAAGCTGATTTTTGATGTAATTTCTCTTGATGTAGCTAGCAGGTGGCAGAGGTGTATTTGAAAGTCAGCAGCATTCTGACAGCGATTAGAATGTCCTCCGTCTGCTAGTCTTCTTGATTCTTAAATTTTGTGGAGCTCAAATAGACAACAAAGCTTGTGGAACTAATTAAGTGTTAGCATAAATATCTGGCCTTCATCATGTTGAGCTTCCTTAATAAATGTTATTTATTTAGCAGGATCATACACTTATTATTATTATTATTATATATATATATTTTTTATATATATTTTTATTGTAAGATGAAAACTTATTTATTTTATTTTTATGCCACCACAGTGAATGTACTTATGGGTTTTATGCCATGAGCATACTCACATGGGGCTTACTATTTTTTAACATTTTTATTTTCTTTTCAAGATTGCATGAACCTGATTAACAAAGCAAATTATAATTGAATAATTGAAAGGAAAGGGTAACTACCAAGTTTACCTCTTGGCAATGCGTTCGGAATTTTTATGTCCTCCGAACAGGACTCTCTGTTTTCTTAGTCGTCTTGGGATTCGCTAGGTGGCGTAGTCGGTGATTCCGGCGGCGCCTCTCTTCGTGTATAACTATCTTCTCCCTCCACACCTGACTCGGTGCTACGGTCTCCTCAGGACAGTTCTGTTCAAGCTATATGTCTTCAGTCCTTATCATTTCTCCTTCGTAGTCTACCCATCCGTTCTTGATGATTTGCCTCCTCTGGTTGCGGTTGCGTCGTCTTCTTGTCTTGACCTGCTTAGAGTCTTCAACTATATAGTTATGGTCAGTAAAATAGTTGCGTACCTTCTCAGAGGGGAAGTACATGTGGACTTCTCCGGTTCCAATGTAGATGATTGCTTTGATAGTGTTGAGGAACGGTCTTCCAAGGATGGTGGGTGGATCATATTCGTCTTCTCCCATGTCAATGACCTGAAAATCATCTGGAGCTGAATATATTGGTTGTAGGGGCATGGTTCCATGTAGGAGCTGATAAGTGACTGCGGCCATTATGTTGTCGTCAGATCCGGTGTCGTAGAGTGTCTTCTGAAAAGAGTATCCATTGATTGCGCACTCGATGCTTGGAACACCAGGGTCGTCCTTCTTGATCAAGAAAGGTGACCTGAGTCGACGATGTTGACCTCTTTCGACAAGGATCCAATGTTTTAAGTCTTCTGGACAAGACTTTCCACCATCTTCATCCTTTAGGTGCATCATTTGATTAGGTGTGGACCTTGACGTCTGCACCTCTTGATACGGTGTCACCCATGTTCTTCTTTGCCCAGCAGTTCGAAGTATGGTGTTGGCAATATCCTGCTCAGTGTGTTTGTGCTCATAGATCCAGGTCCTTTACTTGGTTGAGTCTGGGAGTTGTAAAACTCCTCCATGTTTTGCTTGAAGTGTACCTGTTCATAGAGACAAGGCAGAGATCAAGTGCATGGGCTCTGTTGGTGGAAAACACCAACAGAACCAAAAGTGTATTTGTTCTTCTCTAACCTTAAGCATAGTGAGCAAGACAAAGTTGATGGATAATAAGATCATGAGTGTAGTATTTTAAACATTTGCCAGATCAGATGGCTGAACCTAATGGAAAGATAATCTATCTATATTTATGTTTTGTTTATATCTTCCAAATATTGAATGTGCAACATATTAGCTTATATGTTTAGGAGCGTGGGATCACGAAGGTAGTACTAAGAACAAAGATTAAAGGACTAAACATGTTGAATTAATTGAGTTGGTTAATCTGGAGTTATGAAACATACATGTATGTCTCTTTATTTATGTGAATGCTAGAACCAAGGAGAAGCTTATAAAAGCGATAGTCAAGTACCTTAAGGTGTTACTTACTTGAAGAGTGACGGTACAGTATCACCTTGTGGAAGCTTTCCTTTCTTAGCGGTTGTGCATTGTGTTTGTGGCACCCTCCATGAATCATCTCTTATGAGCCACGTCTTTCTTGTGCAAATTGTTAAACTTCATGTGTCGCTTTCTTCATCTCCAATGCGAGTTTATCTCAGGACTTCCCAGGTTGATATTGAAAGTTTTCCAGCAGGGGTTAGTCCAACAAAATATCCCATATCTACTATAGCATACTATCGGCTTAAAAAACAACCTAGACACCATGTCTAATTTGATTTAGAAGGGCATTTTGACCTAAGCACCATGCTTAATTTAAAATCCCTTGGAAGTAAGATCATCATTCTTAAACTAAGCACTATGCTTAATTAAGAGATAAATGAAACTATTCCAAACCTAGACATATACTAAAGCAAATAAAGGTAGCATGAGAGCATTTATAGAGATCTACTTAAGTGGAGATGAAGTAGTGTAATTAGTATTTAACAAATTGAGCATGTCAAAGGTAAGGACAACCAACGTAGCAACAATATGTAAAGTACTCCCCCAAGCTTGAATTTTACAAAATTCAAGTTTGGATGAATTTAATTCAATGTTGTGTGATGGTTGGTTGGACATACCCTGTGCTTGTCATTCATCCGATCTTCTTGCTCCAATCCTGGAAAGGTTAGTGACAAGAATACCCGAAGGAATATTTCTACAATTATCTTTATATGCTCAATACACAAGGCAATGTTGCAAATAATTAGATGTTCATGTTATGATCTGATAAGTGTTTGTTTTAGGACACTAAGCTTGTTCTTGGGAAACCATCAAGTTATGTTGGTGAAGTGGTTTCCCCTCCAACACCTACCTATATCAAGATCAACTCAACGAGATCTGCAATATTTATTATAGACATATGCATCGACAACCGTCCTTTTAAAGTTTTTATAAATGAAGAGGGAGAGGGGGTTGGAGATCTCAAATGTGGTAAGGATGGAGAGACAAATTGATTGGAGAGATGTTTTATATGAGCAAGGACTGGGTGAGGTATTTATGAAATAACTTCCATGCTCACAGTTGTTTCTCTCAAACTCCAAGGATGATTCTTCATGAATGCTTAAAATTCCTCTAGGATTGTCTCTCAAGTTTGTTTTATCTATCCATTCAATGGTGATAGCCCATGGATTTTTAATGCCCTCTTGCCATTGATGTTGCTCTTCTCGATCCTCCTTCTTATGCATGGGATGTCTAGAGAGATTCATAGGATTATCGGGAGGTTCAAGAGAAAAAGCATAGTAGAAATTATTAAGCTCAAGGATGGGTTGGATAGCCGAATTATGGGATTGAAATGTTTGGAAATCGGCTATTGAAACTTCCTCTCCTTGTATGGGAGATGATTCCTTCTCTATCTCTAAGATTTTTCTATGAAGACTAGTGCAAGAAGGATGTCTACAAATGAAGACATACCTTCCTTTACTAATAGATAAAGAAAGAAAGACTCTACCAAAGGTTATATGATTAAGACCAATGTGAAAATGTCTAGGAAAAACATGGTCTTGTAGGGCTAGGTCTAAACCAGAATTTATAGAAAGATTAAAAGATTCCCTAGGTGTAGCTAAAAGAGCATTATCTTTTTGATTAAAAGATAGGACCTCAGCTATAGAAAAGGGTTGGTTTTGACCTATTGCAATCAACTCCGGACACAGATCATAATTAGGGGCAGGACATGTTGACTCCCATGGTCTATGGCTGGTCTCCGAAGGTGCAAAGAATTTAATAATAGGTATGGAATTTGAGTTATCCATAAAGATAAAAAGATAAAAGAATAAAAGTATAAGAGTATAATACAAGATAATAGCAAGACTCAAAGTTATCTCAGTAAACCGTCTTTCGATCCCCGGCAACGGCGCCAGAAATGCTTGTTGATATTTGGTAACGCAATAAGGAAATGATCCGCAAGCGCACGGATATCGGTGAGCATTTCACCCGGGAGGTTATCCAGAGTTATCGTATTTATATTTTTACCACTGGGAGAAAGGGTGCATCTGACTAACCAAATCTATTGCTACTATCCCTTTAGGCACAAAGAATGTCTTTCGATGTGAGTGATAAATAGAGAAGACTGCAACCGTAGTCTCCTCCTAACCTTGGTAAGGATGATCTACTGTTCTAATGGGGAGGCTAACGGAATCTAGACAACACAAAGGATGTTCGACCCGCACCTATAAACCCTATCCTTCCTGCTAACGAGATGTGATCTACAAAGGTAGCTCAGAATTGTCACGTTCCTCACTACTACCACGGTCCAGCTAGTCAGGGAATATCTATGAGTACCCCAGCCTAAACACCACGTTTACGCCAGTAATGATTACTCTAAACTCTACGCGAAGAGATTAAAGTAAACTCATAAACCATAAGAATAATAAAACAAGAACTTACTAGAATTTAGAAGTCGAATTACTGAAGAATCCTAGGAGCAAGCTTCGGGTTAGGAGAACTTGATCCCGCAGGTACAAGCTTGGAGTAGACACCGACAGGCCGGGCTTCCTCCAATCTACACCTCCACTCTATCTCTCTCAATCTAGTAGAAACTAGAAGATCTATTTCTACCTTACATTGGTTGCTAAGCCTAAAAAGAAATATTAATTAGAGAAGAGGTTTTCCTTTGAGGGCACCCCTCAGTCTCTATGATAATTTCTTCATGGCCCCAGATAAAAAATAACTAATTACATAGTTTACCTATAATTTGCGTGTCGAATCTTTTGAGCCTAGTTAGTCCATGAATGGACAATATTTGTCAAATACAAACGAAAGTGCTATTGTTCATATTTTTGCAAATTTTTTTGAAAGTAAACAAGGCCCGAATGAACCAGGACGTTAATATTACGTTTTAGCGACCATTGTCTGACGCTAATTGTTGGCTATGGTATAGTGTTAGCTGCCTCACTAAAATACTTATTAGTGATGTGTTTTAGTTCTAAGTCACTATTGAGCTGTCTCCTTTGTGTTGTTTTGGCATAGTGGATGACATGGCATGGAATTAGAATAGTTCTATGACATTTATTATGACATCCAGTTTTTTTATGTCACTAGGTCAAAATGCCTATTACAGAATGTCATAATCTGGATGATATAATGACATCACGGTCTATTGTCATACTCAATATGTCAAAAAATCATGCATTTCTTGTAGTGGATGTATGTGGATGCGTACTTCCGGAGTAGAAGCAGCATGTGTGAGTGAACGTGCAAGTGAATCTTGATTTAACCACATGACAAGCTTCTAAGGGTCTACACAGCTTGACCACACTCAATGCTCATAAGAAGTAAAAAGTAAATAAATCGTTCATAGTCTAATAAGCATGTATATATGGTTGTAGTAGGATTTTAAACTCTCATCATACAGGAACTCATCATGTGATAATTTTAAAGATTTTCAAAGATAAAATTCTCTAGAATTCTAGCATCTCTAGGAACAGATAAACAGCAGTTCAACCTTCCCATATCGTATCCATTAACGACTTAGACTTTAAATCAAGTACTCTTCGCACAAGTTCAAGTTTAGAGCAAATCTTTATTAATAACAGTCATGCCTAAACTTGAGAGAGATTACAATTTTGAGAACTAGTCATGGCAGAGCAACTATTCATCATTTCCATGCGAGAGCTTATCATGAAGGTTCAGAGAAACTTATTTATTTATTTATTTAGCAAATTAAGCAAAGATATATAAGAACAAAATCTTTATTTGGGTTTTTATGATTATGCATATTTTTATTATTTGAGTAAAGTATAAACGTGAGTAGAACACTTAGCTGGATAAATGGGGGTGCTCTCCCCCAAGCTGGATTTTGACGCAATTTCTTCTGATGTAGCTAGCTGGTGGTGGAGGTGTATTTGAATGTCAGCAGCACCCTGACAGCAATTAGGATGTCCTCCGTCAGCTAGTCTTCTTTGATCTTTGAATTCTGCGGAGCTCAAATAGACAACAAAGCTTTGTGAAACTAGTTAAGTGTTAGCATAAATATCTAGCCTTTATCATGTTGAGCCTCCTCAATAAATGTTACTTTCTTTAGTAGGATCATAAATTTATTTTTATATTTTTATTTTTGTAGGACAGGAATATATTTATTTCATTTTTACGCCACCACAGTGAATGTACTTATGGGTTTTATGCCATGAGCATACTCACATGGGGCTTACTATTTTTAACATTTTTATTTTCTTTTCAAGATAGCATGATTAACTAACAAGCCATTTAATGAAAGTAAATAATTTAAGGGAAAAAGGAATGTTGAAAGGATAAATATAGATAACTATCGAGTTTACCTTTCGGCAAGGCGTTCGGTGTTTTTAAGTCCTCCGAACGGGACTCTCCGTTTTCGCACTCGTCCTGGGATTCGCTGGATGGCGTAGTCGGTGGTTCCGGCAGCGCCTGCTCTTCGTGTATAACTATCTTCTCTCTCCACACCTGACTCGGTGCTACGGTCTCCTCAGGACAGTTCTGTTCAAGCTGTATGTCTTCAGATCTTATCACTTTTCCTTCGCAGTCTACCCATCCGTCCTTGATGATTTGCCTCCTCTGGTTGCGGTTGCGTCATCTTTTTCTTGTCTTGACCTGCTTAGAGTCTTCAACTATATAGTTAAGGTTAGTAAAATAGCGGCGTACCTTCTTAGAGGGGAAGTGCATGTGGACTTCTCCGGTTCCAATGTAGATGATTGCTTTAACGGTGCTGAGGAACGGTCTCCCAAGGATGATGGGTGGATCATACTTGTCTTCTCCCATGTCAATAACCTGAAAATCTTTCGGAATGTCTGATCTACCATCTGGAGCTGAATGTATGTCGGTTTTAGGGGCATGGTTCCGAACAGAAGCTGATAGGTGACTGCGACCATTATGTTGACGCTCGACCCGGTGTCGCAAAATGTCTTCTGGAAGTTGTATCTGTTGATTGTGCACTCGATGCTTGGAACACCAGGGTCATCCTTCTTGATCAAGAAAGGCGACTTGAGTCGACGATCTTGACCTCCCTAACCTGCAGTGACCATCTTAGCTGACTCAGTCCACATTTGCTTGTTCCTATTCCTCCTGTTGGTCCTCTTCCTTGGTTCATGTCAGGATTGCTCTGAGATTTGTGTAGTTTTGTTCTTGAAGGAAAACGTCTCCTTCCTCCCCTTGATGTAGAAACTGATCTTGGTAGTACTAGCGCAGATGACAGCTCCTGAGGTGTTCAGGAATGGCCTCCCTACGATGACGGGTGCCCTCTCATCAGAACCGGTCTCTATCACCACGAAGTCTGCTGGGGCGTACAAGGTACCAACTCGGACGCAGAGGTTCTTCAATATTCCCTTTGGGAAACTTAGTGTACGATCTGCAGCTGCAAACACATGGCTGTTCCTAATAAAGGATGTGTAAAGAATTTTTCATAGAGTAGCCTGGGCATAATGTTGACGCTGGAGCCAAAGTCGTAGAGTGCTTCTAAGAAGTTCACCATGTCGATGGAGATCGGGATGACGGTGCGTCCTGGATCGCCTCTCTTGACCGGCGGAAAGTCAGTAATTACTTCCACAATGGGGTTACTCTAGTAGTTACGTCCTTAAGCATCTCAGGGCAGTGATTGCCTGAGTGTCCAGTATCTCCAATGTGTTTGTGCTCGTAGATCTAGGTTCTTCACTTGGTGGAGTCTAGGAGTTGTAAAAGTCCTTTATATTTTGCTCGAAGTGTACCTGCTCATAGAGACAAGGCAGAGATCAAGTGCATGCGCCTTGTTGGTGGAAAACACCAACAGAACCAAAAGTGTATTTGTTCTTCTCTAACCTTAAGCATAGTGAGCAAGACAAAGTTGATGGATAATAAGATCATGAGTGTAGCATTGAAAACATTTGTCAGATCACATTGCTCAACCTAATGGAAAGATAATCTATCTACACTTATGTTTTCTTTTTATATATATATCTTCCAAAGATTGAGTGTGCAACATTTTAGCTCATATTACGAGTATGGGATCACAAAGGTGGAAGGACTAAACATGTTGAATCGATTGGGTTGGTTAATCTAGAGTTGAAAAACATATATGTTTGTCTCTTTTATTCATGTGAACGCCAGAACCAAAGAGAAGCATAAAAAAGTGATAGTTAAGTACCTTAAGATGTTACCTTACTTGAAGAGTGTGGTATAGTATTACCTTATGGAAGCTTTTCTTTCTTAGCGGTTGTGCATCGTGTTTGTGGCACCCCCCATGGATCATCTCTTGTGAGCTATGCCTTCCTTGTGTAAATTGTTAAACTTCATGTGCCTCTCTCTTTGTCTCCAACATAGCAACATGGCAAAGGGTGTTTTTATGTAAAGTACTCCCCTAAGCTTGAATTTTGCAAAATTCAAGTTTGGCTGAATTTAATTCAATGTTGTATGATGATTGGTTGGACATACCTTGTGCTTGTCATTCATCCGATCTTCTTGCTCCAATCCTGAAAAGGTTAGTGACAAGAATACCTGAAGGAATTTTTTACAATTATCCTTATATGCTCAATACACAAGGTAATGTTGCAAATAATTAAAAGCTCATGTTACGATCTGATCAGTGCTTATTTTAGGACACTAAGCTTGTCCTTGGGAAACCATCAATTTATGTCGGCGAAGTGGTTTCCCCTCCAACGCTGACCTATATCAAGATCAACTCAACGAGATCTGCAATATTTAGTATAGACATATGCATCGACAACCGCCCTTTTAAAGTTTTTATAAATAGAAAGGAAGAGGGGGTTGGAGATCTCGAATGTGGTGATGTTGGAGAGACCAAAAGATTGGGAAGATATTGCATATGAGCATGGAGCAAATGAAGTGGCTACGAAATAAATTCCATGCTCATTATTGTTTGGAGTGAAATCCATGTGGTATGGTGAAAATGGTAAGGTGAGTGTGGTAAAAAAAGAAAAGAAAAAGGATACACGGACGACTTGGTTCGAAACTAGCACAGCTACCGTTCCTCGGCAACGGTGCCAGAAAGCTTGTTGGGTATTTTAAACGCAAACAGAAAAATCCGCAAGCGCACGGATACCGATGTAGCTTTCACCTGGGAGTATTCCAGAGTATCGATTTTCCACAAGGAACGTGAGTGTACTAATTAAGATTCAAGATCGCCAAAGGATAACTATATAATTATTTTTGGTGGGAAGAGAGGAAGTTTCCTGAGAGTTCTCTAGTTGATCTAAGAATCAAGAATTACTTCAAGAATTACACCTCAAATTTTCCTATCCAAACACGACCTCTAGCAAGGACCACTCAATCCGTTCTAAGAGTAGAATCTATTGACATAGAACACATCAAAAGCCTTTCAGCTATTCTAAGTTATGAATGGCTAACAGAAGCAGAGCTATCTCCTGAGGTAGCTCGAATCATCACTCCTTCAACCATTCTTCTGTGCCAAATTAGAGGGTCCCCTAGGAAGGTCCACTACAATCCATATGTTGGGATAAATGTTATTTCCAAGGAGTTAGCTGACACTCTTTATCCCAACGAGTCCATAACCACATCTCAAAAACTTTTACAAAGTCCATCTAGATTAATTCTAGAAAGCCATGGGGTATTAAGGGCAGTTCCTGTTAGAATCAAGGACTCCAGAATATGTCTAGATTTTCACATTTTTGACATACCGGAGATTCCTCTCTTGATTGGCAGACCAATCATGAAACTTCTACAGGAACAACCACAACGAGGTCATTTAGACTTCAAAGTTGGGAATTCCACTATTGTTGTTCCTCTAGCTAGATCAATTAACACGATAGTGGAACCCAAACTTGACCCAGATCCTATTGAGGAGGTCTTAATGGTGACTCAAGAGGAGATGACCCAACCATTCTTTAATCATGAACACTTTGTTCAAGAGGAAGAAGAGTTGGTACAACCCGTTGAGCTAGAAAAAAATGAACAACCTTCACCTCCTTCGATAGAATTAAAACCTCTTCCTTCTGGCCTTAGATATGTCTTCTTGCACAGTAACCCAAAAACTCCAGTAATTATTAGTGACAAGCTTTCCGATTATGAAACACAACAACTTGTCACTGTTCTTGAAAGGCATAGATCAGCATTTGGCTACTCTCTCGAAGATCTCACGGGCATTAGTCCCATTCTCTGTACTCATCGTATCCCTATTGATCCCAATTCTACACCTTCAAGGGAACCACAACGGAGACTTAACAATGCTGTGCGAGAGGTTGTTAAGAAAGAGGTCCTCAAACTCTATCGTGCTGGGATTATTTATCCTGTGCCACATAGTGAGTGGGTTAGCCCTGTCCAAGTAGTCCCAAAGAAAGGAGGAATGACGGTTGTTAGGAATGAGAAAAATGAACTCATCCCTCAACGAATTGTCACTGGGTGGCGTATGTGTATTGACTATCGAAAACTCAACAAGGCTACAAAGAAAGATCACATTCCGTTACCCTTCATTGATGAAATGTAGGAACGGCTTGCAAACCACTCTTTCTTTTGTTTCCTTGATGGTTATTTTGGATATCACCAAATCCCAATCCACCCAGATGACCAAGAAAAGACTACCTTTACATGCCCGTATGGGACTTATGCATACCGACGAATGTCGTTCGGATTGTGCAATGCTCCAGCTTCTTTCCAACGGTGCATGATGTCTATTTTCTCGGACATGATTGAGAAGATCATGGAGGTTTTCACGGATGATTTTACCGTCTATGGCAAAACCTTCGATCATTGTTTGGAGAATTTAGATAGAGTCTTGCAGCTATGTGAAGAAAAGCACTTAATCCTGAACTGGGAGAAATGCCATTTTATGGTTCAGGAAGGAATAGTGCTAGGACATAAAGTGTCCGAACGTGGTATAGAGGTGGACAAAGCAAAGATTGAAGTTATTGAAAAACTTCCACCTCCCACGAATGTGAAAGGAATCCGTAGCTTTTTGGGACATGTAGGGTTCTATAGACGCTTTATCAAGAATTTCTCTCAAATTGCTAGACCCCTAACTAATCTCCTAGCTAAGGACGCACCTTTCATCTTTAGTGATGAGTGTCATGAATCTTTTCAAACTCTTAAGAAAGCACTCATCTCAGCCCCAATTATCCAACTACTTGATTGGAATCTTCCTTTTGAGATCATGTGTGATGCTAGCGATTTTGCCATTTTAGGACAAACCAAGGATAAAAAGCATTATGCCATATCCTACGCTAGCAAAACCTTGTCTGGACCACAGCTCAATTACACTACAACTGAAAAAGAGCTTTTGGCTGTTGTCTTTGCTATAGACAAGTTTAGATCTTACTTAGTGGGGGCAAAGATAATCATCTATTCAGACCATGCTGCTCTCAAGTACCTCCTCACTAAGAAAGATGCTAAGCCCCGTCTAATTCGATGGATTCTTCTACTCCAAGACTTTGACATAGAAATCCGAGATAGGAAGGGAGTTGAGAATTCCGTAGCCGACCACTTGTCTAGGCTTCCATATAAGGAAACACATGATGAGCTTCCCATAAATGACTACCTAAGGGATGACACCCTGCTTAAGATAACACACGCAGATCCATGGTACGCAGACATCATAAACTTTATAGTAAAAGGCTATGTCCCACCTGGTGCAAACAAAAGGAAGTTGCTTCACGATAGTCGTTTCCACCTTTGGGATGAGCCATATCTTTTCTGGGTCTGCGTTGATGGACTCTTGAGAAGGTGTGTTCCTATGGCTGAGGCTACTCAAATTATGGAAAGATGCCATGCATCGCCATATGGAGGACACTACGGAGCATTTCGGACACATGCTAAAATTTGGCAAAGTGGTTTTTTCTGGCCAACGATGTATGAAGATACAAAGGACTTTGTCAGGAGATGCCACCGATGTCAAAAACATGGAAATATCAACTCATGAAATGAAATGCCTCTCACAAATAATCTTCAAGTAGAACAATTCGATATATGGGGCATTGATTTCATGGGGCCATTCCCTATGTCCGGGAATTGCGAGTATATCTTGGTAGCTGTGGATTACGTGTCCAAATGGGTAGAAGCCCTACCTTGTCGATCAGCTGATTCAAAACATGCCAAGAGAATGTTCCATGAAGTAATCTTTCCTCGCTTTGGTATACCCCGGATAGTTATAAGCGATGGAGGTTGCCACTTCATCGACAAAATCTTCCAAAACTACCTAGCCGATCATGGAGTTCGACACAACGTTGCAACACCATACCATCCTCAGACTAGCGGTCAAGCCGAAACATCTAACAAACAAATTAAAAATATTTTACAAAAGACCGTAGATGAGATGGGTAAGGGGTGGAAGGACAAACTTCCTGATGCACTTTGGGCATATAGAACTGCATTCAAAACACCCATAGGCATGTCACCTTATCAACTTGTATATGGAAAAACTTGTCACTTGCCTGTGGAAGTAGAGTTTAAGGCTCATTGGGCACTCAAGAAATGGAACATGGATCTACACCTCGCTAGCGAGAATCGTCTGATGCAACTATCTGAGCTAGAAGAATGGAGAGAGAAAGCCTACCACAATTCAAGGATCTATAAAGAGAGAACAAAACGATGGCATGATAAGAGAATCAAGCACAAAGAGTTTAAGCCTGGAGATAAGGTTCTACTATTCAATTCAAGAGTTAAGCTCTTTGGGCATGGTAAGCTACGAAGTAAGTGGGATGGACCATACAAGGTTATTGACACTTCAACTCATGGAGCCATTACCATCCAAGATGACATAGGTAACACTTTTAAGGTAAATGGTCAACGCTTGATAATCTATCTTGAGCCACAAAACAACCTGGTAGAGGAACTTGATGTGATTGAGTTCATAGAATTCTCATATTAAGCTCTCATAAGCTCTAGACAATTACCTAACCCTTAACATGTTCCACGAGTTTTGTTGCCTATTTGGGTTGTGCAGGATTTTGAGGCTTAAGAAGAGTGAGACCGAACATGCAGGCCACAAGAGTTAACGACTATGTCAACATCCAGCTTGGGGGAGGCACCCCCGCGTGTATCTAGATAAGTATTACATTTCTTTCTTGGTTTTATCCACTAGTATTCGGAAATAAAAATAATGCATAATCATGAAACCAAACAAAGTTTTTCTTTTGAGTAATATACAATAGTTTTGTCTAATCCTAAGTTTTAAATAAAATAAAAAGGAAGTTTGATCCAAGCCTAGGTAATTGACAAACGTGATATGAGAAGGTCTGAGCTACTATTTAACTTGTTCCAAGTTCTGCTAGAGTTCTGGAGATTTTATCTTTTGAAAATCTAAAAATTCATAAAAAAATGATGATCATAATACCTAGAGTCTTAATAGATATAAATATTAAAACTGTAGGCACTTGCTTTGTTCAAGCCATTGTTAATTCTTGTAAGTTTTGGTTGAGAGAATTATCATGCTCCAAAGATCAAGATCTTTTTGTTTTAAAAATATAAAACATTCACTCTTCCGAAGTATTATTGCGTTAGAGGCATGGGACTATGCAAAAATTTGATTCAAAAAAAAACAGTGAGACGAGAGGTAAAAATGGACAAGTGTCCGAAGTAGAATTAGGGGTACAAAGATACCCACCTGAGTGGAAAAAATGGACATGTGTCCGACAGTAGAATTAGGGATACTTGCTGCCCACTTGAAAAAAAAAGAGAGAGACTGAAAATAAGAGAAAAAAAAAGAAAAAAATGATAGCCCATGGTCCCTCTAATAAGCAATATGCCAGTAAGAGATGACAAACTTTTCAGAAAGGTCAAAGGTCTTCATCTAGGAGTATGGCATTCCTCTCCCTTGCTCCGAGCATTGACATAGCAAAAAGCAAAGTAAGTATGCTAAAATTTTTAAAGCTCTACTTATATATCTTTCGAGAAGAAGGCAAATGCCTCAGTTTTATTTTGGAAACTTACAAACAACTCCAGAACAAAGGTAAGACAGAAGAGCTTGAGACATAGTGCTTGACTTGATCGTTCTATTTTTCAATCACTTAAGACCTTAAAAACCCTTTAGTAAGAGGCATGAAAGTAACCCTTGTTTTCTTGCTGATTTTAGCTTTGCTCAGGGACGAGCAAAGGTTAAGCTTGGGGGTGCTTGTTGGCGGTCCTTAATGCTCACATTTAACCATCAACTAATCATGGAAAAGGACTTATATGCAGCCAACACCTAGACTTAGGGTTTTATTTGACAGAATTCCACGAGTTTTGGTGTTTGTCTATTTCTACAGGGGGTTATCAGGAAATATGAAAGAAAGGCCCACACGTCGGGTTTACATAGAGATATTAACGTGCCGCACAATTTTCTACCATCTAGAAGACTCCAGAAGCTACGAGAACGAACGGGAGGCCGATCGGGCCAGGGGGCAGGGCGCCTGCCCTACCCCCTTGGGTGCCCACCCAGCTACAGTAACCAATCAGCCTCAACTTCGCGGATCGTGCTCCACCGACCTAAGGGACCAAGGAAAACCGTGCGATTAATGTCGGTTTGATCCAACGGTCCAGATTCATCTGAAAAAACTATATAAGCAAGGCCCCCTGGCCCCTGGAGAGCATACCTCTTCTACAGAATCAAAGCTAGGGTTTCAATTCTTCATCCAAGTAGAGAGAATCCCTCTAGTTCTTCTAGTTCTACCTCTAGTTCATCTAGATCTAGTTTTAGTTCATCTAGTTCTAGTTTTAGTTACTTCAAGTTGTAATCTAGAAAATAGGGAGAAAGAAGAGGAGAGCGGAGGAGGAGCCGGATCTGTCGGATCTTCCTCAACATTGTACTTTTCAAGCAACTGGTTCGTTCTTCATCGTTCTCTAGGTTCTTCAATTCATAATCCTGAGTTCTTTAATTACTTTTATTTACATTCAAGTTATTTATTGGATTCCCGCTTGCATCAAGTTCTCTAATCTTTGCAACATTAGAGTAGTAATTAATAGATTAGACGTGGTGTGTAGTCTTGCAATTACCTGGAATTGCACCCAATCCTGCGGATTGTTGTGGTAGCCTTAGGGTAGTGACAGCCCTAACGGTCGACGTATTCCACCTCGTTCAGATCGGTGTTTGTAGGACCGTAGTCAGACCTTCCTAGCCCCCTTCTCATCTCTTTCTGTGGTTAGTTCTCTGATGTCCCAATATAAATAATCTTTGAAGTAATTCTTGATTCTTAGATCAACTAGATAACTCTCAGGAAACTTCCTCTCTTCCCACCAAAAATAATTATATAGCTATCCTTGGGCGATCTTGGATCTTAATTAGTACACTCACGTTCCTTGTGGAAAAATCGATACTCTGGAATACTCCCGGGTGAAGGCTACATCGGTATCCTTGCGCTTGCGGATTTTTCTGTTTGCGTTTAAAATACCCAACACCAGGTAGTTGCAAGACTAAACACCATATCTAATCTATTGATTACTACTCTAGCGTTATAAAGACTAGAGCACTTGATGCAAGCGGGAATCCAATAAATAACTTGAATGTAAATAAAAGTAATTAAAGAACTCAGGAATTATGAATTGAAGAACTTGGAGAACGATGAAGAACGAACCAGTTGCTGCAAAAGAATAATGTTGAGGAAGATCCGACAGATCTAGCTCCTCCTCCGCTCTCCTCTTCTCTCTCCCTATTTTCTAGATGATAACTATAACGAACTAGAACTAGAACTAGAGGAACTATAACTAGATGAACTAGAACTAGACGAACTAGAAGTAGAACTAGATGAACTAGAGGGATCCTCTCTACTTGGATGAAGAATTGAAACCCTAACTTTGATTCTGTAGAAGAGGTATGATCTCTAGGGGCCAGGGGGCCTTGCTTATATAGTCTTTTCAGATGAATCTGGACCGTCGGATCAAACCGACATTGATTGAACGGTTATCCTTGATCCTTTAGGTCGGTGGAGCGTGATCCGCGAAACGGGTCTGAATTGGACACCATAGGAGGGCGGGCGCCCTGGTCCTTAGGGCGGGCGCCCTGGGCTAGGCCCCGTTCTGCCTCCGCTTCGTTCCCGTGGCTTCTGGAGTCTTCTAGATGATAGAAAATTGTGCGGTACGTTAATATCTCTATGTAAAACCGACGTGTGGGCATTTCTTCCGTATTTCCTGATAACCCCCTGCAGAAATAGACAAACACCAAAACTCGTGGAATTCTGTCAGATAAAACCCTAAGTCTGGGTGTTAGTTGCATTTGGATCCTTTTGCATGATTAGTTGATGGTTAAATGTGAGCATTAAGGACCGTCAACACGGATTAATTCTTATTGCGTTCCCAAATATCAACAAGCATTTCTGGCGCCGTTGCCTGGGAGAAAGACGGTTTTGTGAGATAACCTTGAGTCTTACTACTAGCTTGTATCTATACTTTTATCTTTTCTTATCTTTTTATATTCTTTATTTTCTTTATTCTTACCTTATGGAAAACCAAAATTCTAAATCGATCTATCAATTTGCAACACCTTCGGAAACTGACCTTTTACCATGGGAGTCATCACAGCCTATCCAAACATCCCAGTATAGGTTAAGTTCTAGGTTGATTGCCATGATTCAAAACCTATCTTTTCAGGAAAGGAAGACAAAAACCCTTACCTTCATATTAGAGATTTTGAGCAAACATGTGATTGTCTTCACATTGAAGGCATTTCTGATAAAACTTTATGGTGGAAGCTTTTTCTTTTTTCTTTAAGGGGAGAAGCTAGACAATGGTGTTGACGGTCCTTAAGTACTAAAATTAATAATCAAATAAACATGAAAAAGGATCAATATGAAACAAACATCTAGAATTAGGGTTTTATCTGACAGAATTCCACGAGTTTTGGTGTTTATCTATTTCTGCAGGGGTTTATCAGAGAATATTGAGAGAAGGCCCACATGTCATGTTTACAACGAGATAATTACGTGCCGCGCAATTTTCCTCAATCTAGAAGGATCCAGAAGCCACGGGAACGAACGGGAAGCGATTCGGGCTCGGGGCAGGGCGCCCACCCCCCTTGGGCGCCCGCCTAGGGTTGGACTCCAAACAGGACTCTGGTTCAGGGCAAGACTTCACCGACCTAAAGGATCAATCTAAACCATACAATATATGTCGGTTTGATCCAATGGCTCACGTTCACTTGAGGGGACTATAAAACCAGATCCCCTGGCCCCTGGAGGAAGAGAGGAGAAATCATTATTCAGAGGTAGCCATCAAAGTTAGGGTTTAGAGCTTCTCTCCCACAGAGAATTAGAATTAGCTACTCCCTAATCCTTCAAGTTTAGAGGTTTGATTAGATAGCAATTAGAGAAGTAGAGCACTACGCTCTGGATTCGGATCTTCGGTAATAAAGATTGGTATTATTCATATCTTTCTCTAATTGTTTGTTCTAATTGCATTATGTCTATAATTATTATGTTCTTAGTTTGCTCTAGTTCTATATTTGATATAGTTCTAATTGATAATGAGTTTATGTATAAGTTTGCAAAGCGCTTAGCTCTTGATGCGAGGGAGTTAGGTGATAGATCACATGTGAGCGTGGTGCTTAGATGTTATTTATCTGCAAATGTATCCTATTGGCCGAGTCATGTGGTAGTTCGCGATAGTGACAGCTTCGCTGATTCTTATATAGTCCACCCTCCGTTGATAGGACAGGCAGAACCGATATTGTGGAGTAAGTCATGCGATGTTCTGATTTACTTTATCAATGTTCCTTATACATGAATGAAGAGTCTTTTATGCTATACATGATCTTGTAGATAACTAGAGTAGATTACGACTTAGAAGTTAGTAGATAACTTAGAATCCATTCTCTAGCTAATCTGACATCACCTACATATATGAGGAGTAGTCTATTTTCTAATCGCTGTGTTATCTACCCATGAACTTATAATCCATTATCATTATCTTTATGGTTTACCCCCTGCTAAAGTATGTGACTGTGTGACGAGTTTCTCATTAGTAATCATGTTCTTGCAAGTTTATCTCTAGTCTATGCCTTGATAGATTTTGCCCCTTGATTTAATTCCATCTTATTGAGATCCCTTGAGCAAAATTATAAATAACGATACCTGGAATACTTATCCTGGTGAAATGCTACAATGAATTTTTTTATCTGTGCGCTTGCGGATAGAATAGATTATTTTCTAGAGAGCCTTTACATTTATAAATACCTTTGTACACTCTGGCGCCATGCTAGGGATGACAACCTAGTATCTATGTGGTGTTAGCTAGTGTCAACAAGCATTTCTGGCTCCGTTGCCGGGGAACTTATAGGAGTTATATGAGTCTCAGGAATAAGTCATAAAAGGGAACAAAAGGGTAATATTAAGGAAAGCCAGAAAATCAATCAAGGTTATTCATATAAAATATTATACTAGACTATAGAGAAATAATTGCATAAAATAGCTACTAAGTGAGAAATCATAACAAGGCACCTCTGCTTTGGCAGGTTCACCCTGTTGTTTTTCTATGTTTATATTTTTATACAGGGTATAACAGGATTGACTTTGGGTACATTCAACTCTTCATCATCAGAACCAAAGCAATCAAGAGAAGAAGCTAGCTACCAATTGTTGAAGCTATGGCACAAAAGACCTTGTAAGAATTCTCTGCTCCAAGTCTTCACAACATTTCAACTGGTCCAAGATTTGCAGTAGAAGAAGGAATACCCGAGTTTGAGCTCAAGTCAAGCCTCATCAATTTGGTACAAGCTACACAATTCAGTGGAAAGGCACATGAAGATGCCAGTGCACACTTGCAGAATTTCATAGAGATTGGAAGCACAATCCACATCAACGGAGTTGACAAAGACGTCATACTGCTTCGCCTCTTTCCATTCTCACTAGAAGGAAAAGCGAGGAAGTGGTTCTACACTCATCAAGATAACATCAACAACTGGACGAACTTGTCAGATGCCTTTCTATCAAAGTTTTTCCCTATAGGCAAAACAACTGCCTTAAGAGGAAATATTGTCAGTTTCCAACAACAGAAGACAGAAGCCATTTTAGAAGCATGGGAGCATTTTCAAGGATACATATCAGATTGTCCTCACCATGGAATGGCCACATGGTTACTTATGCAGACCTTCTACCATGGATTAACCCAGAAGGCTCGTGAGTGCCTAGATGCATCTGCTAAAGGATCATTCTTGGAGCTTATAACTGGAAAAGCAGAGATACTTTTGGATAAGATAGCAGAAAATCAAACCTGGTTCCAAGATAAAGCTCAACAATGTCATCAAACTGAAGGAATACCAGAAGAAGTAAAAGCATTATCAACTAAGATGGAAAATTTGCTCCATTGGATTGACCAGAGGGCCAAGTTCAAAGAAGATCAAAGGGCCATTGAGACAGCATACAAATATCAACCAACTTCGAGTCAACCCAATAGCAAAGGTATGAATTCAGGTAATACTGTCAAGCAACTTTCATTAAAAGAGATAATTGCTCAACAAACCAAAATTAATGATGAAGTTAAACAAAGGCTAGATACAAATGAATCATCTCTAAAAGATATACACAATAAAATGGATTTTCTACTAACTGCCTTTGATGAGAAAAACACTCTTAATAAAAGGGTAGAGCTTAAATTAATAAAGATAGCTGCTGCACTGCCTGTTGCTACTAACCTTGAGCAGGTAAAGAATATAACTACTAGAGGAGGCAAAGCTACCAGAGATCCACCATACCCAAAAGAGAAACAAAGAACATCAGCACCAGTGCAACCAGCAGTGATAGAAGAAGAAACCCCAGTTGAAGCAGAAGATCTGCTCCAACCACCAAGAACTGGAGAAATGAGGAAAGATTTTTACGACACCAACTATTTGCCATTTCCCAGAAGAAACAGAGGACTGCAGTCGAATGAGCAGTTTGGTAAGTTTGTAGAGGTCATTCAGAAATTATATGTCAACATACCTCTGCTCGATGCCATACAGGTACCTAAATATGCAAAGTACATCAGAGATATTCTTAACAAAAAGAGACCACTGCCCACCACTGAGGTTATCAAGCTGACAGAAGAATGTAGTGCGGCCATCCTCAATAAGCCACCAAAGAAAAAGGAAGATCCAGGATTTCCCACTATTGACTGCTCGATCGGAAACCAACACTTCAACAATGCACTTTGTGATCTCGGAGCAAGTGCCAGTGTGATGCCAGCATCAGTCTACAAAAAGCTTGAGCATGCAACCTTAGAACCAACATCAATGTGCCTACAACTAGCGGATAAATCGGTTCGACACCCGTTGGGCATCGCTGAGAACATTCCAGTCAAGATCAGAGATTTCCTGGTGCCAGTAGACTTCGTAGTACTGGACATGAGTCCTGACTCAAAAGTGTCCATCATCCTTGGAAGGCCATTTCTGAGCACTGCCAATGCCCACATTGATGTCGGAAAAGGAGAAATCAAGTTCAACATAAACGGTCAAGAAGAACACTTCACATTCAAACCCAGACCGGAGAGAGACTCTACAGTGAAGGAAGTTCATGAAGAACCACTGGAGACACCATCTCCGGAGGAAGGTAATTCAGAAGATTAAAAGATTTGGAGGTCCAGCTTGGGGGACCTAAAAGTCCCAAACCCTCACCGGGAGGTAAATCAGTATTTATCCGCATTATTAATTTTCTCATATTTAAATTCTTTCATAATTAATTCTTGCATTAGTCATATATATTCATAGCATAATTATAATAATCAAAAAGCCCCATATAAATAATATTTGTGGTGTGTAACAACCCATATTTATTAATTATTGTGGAGGCACAAAAATATTTTCCATTATCATTTTAAGTAAGTTTTAAATTTTCATAGATTTTCCTGCATTATATTGATCTTCTAGAATCATGACCCACACTCTTTGGGTCCCACATGTCATACACTTCACCTCACATACATCCCATCACATAATTTCATCCACCAATATGTTTCCACTCACCTGACATCTTTCCACCGTCCAACCACCACCAGCACAATATTATTCTGCGTAAGATCAAAGCAAGGAAGCAAGTGGAGGCGGCACACCCAGGATGGACACCAGGGGTGGGCGCCCGCCCTGTCCCCTGCTCAGCTTATAAAAGGCCACCTCCAGCTCCCCATCTCTTCACACAAACACTCCAGAAAACCACACAAGTTTCAGTTTCCCGAGAAGGAGCTCTTGTAGTGAAGAGAAGAGAGTAGAGAGAAGAGGAGAGTGGAAGAGAAGGTTGGAGTTCTTTTGAGTGAGAGAGTGTTTATCACCTAGCAAGTAGTGATCCCGTTGTCTAAGCGGAAGTAAAAGTTGTTTAGGGAGAGGCTCTACCAAAATAGAAACTTGTCTTGAACGATTAACCCCTGGACTACTGACACTCTGGACAGCTGACCACTAACATTTTATCTCACATTTTCCACCAGTTGTGTTTTTGCCAACTTTTGTTTGCAGGATGTTTAAAAAGGTGAAGAATGCAGGGAAGGCTCTCAAGAGCATTGGTACAAGGAGTTCAACCTGACACTCCTCACAGCCATCAGAGATGAGCGTTGACCCGACACCCACACAAGCCCCGTCATCTTCATCAGGTCAGCAAGTTAAGGTCCTTCTCAAGATAGGAGACCTTGGACTGAAGACCCGAAGGGAGAAAGAAGTATATCAGCAATTGAAGAATAAAGATTTTATTCACACCCCTACTCTCGATCCAATCCTACTACAAGAAACAGGTATGGACACTGAATTCGACTTAATTTTTCAGATGATGGGTTGGACAAATTTTTGGAATATAACTGAGCTGGGTTCTCATCTTCTCACCCTCGAATTTCTTTGCACTTTACAATACTATGAGGGGGGAATTGTTTTTCGGATGTTCAAACAGGAAATTATGTTATCTTGGAGGGAGCTGAGCGACCATCTTGGTTTCTCTTCAAGATGCATCCTGAACATTGACTCCGATTTACCCAACTTTGAGAGACACTAGTTTTGGAGAGAAATATCTAGAGATAATTTTTACAGTCAAGCCCGAACCAGTGACATGGAACACCGCACTCTTAGGATGTTCCACAAATGGCTTGGGTACAATCTTTTCTATCGTGATGATATTAGGAAACTAAGAGTAGGAGATTTACAACTTTTATATGCTACTATTAGTAAAGTACCCACTTCACCTGTTACATTATTAGTTTCACATTGGCTTAGTATACCTAGTCTTCAGGGACCAGTAGGATGTACTTCACTTATCACTCGTCTAGCCACTAATCTTCACTTACTAGAAAATTCATCGTTGGACTTCATAGAAGAATTAAGAATTTATCATGGCTATGACACATTTAGACAAGCTCGGATGTTAAAGAAAGAGGGGAATATAATGTATATGCTATATGATGATAAAGGCAAGATTCGGTTACCTAACCCGAACCTTGGCCTCTACGTTGTGCAAAACTTTTTGATTGAGATTGCAGCAACACCAGTGAACTAGAGAACTCCACAACGAGTGGCATCTGAAAGGATAACCACTCCCCGAGAACGCACTTGGTATAGAGCTGACCCTGGACCAGAAGAAGCAGCGCACCTGCATTATTACGATTACAACCCTCGAGTCCTTCGAGACCCATGGGCTCGTCATGTGCAACCACAAGAGCCAACAGAGGAGACATGGCCGGAGAGCCAAGATCACCAGTGGACAAACCCACCTTTTCATACGGGCAGGTACTCCACTGATCCATATGGAGCTTCAGGATCCAAACCTCCGCCCCAATTTGATGCAGGACGATACTCCGACGCCTCCTACGCTTTCACGAATGATTACTATCAAGAGGCCAGTGATTTCTTCACTCGCACCGACAACACCCTCCTCGACATCCAGAACACGCAAGCAGAACATGGAAGACTCCTGGAAGAGCAACAAAAATGGAACCAGGACCATACCGCTGCAGTACAAGAGCTAAGACAAGATACAACAACAATGAACGACAACATCACAACCATGATGCGGTTCTGGAACATCGGGTAAGACCGACGTCAACATCCAGCTTGGGGGAGTTCCTCCTAATTTATCAAGTAAGTTTTTATTTGCTCTTCTTATTTATTCTATTTTTGTCTTAGTGTTTTATTTATCTTATAAAACTTAGAAAACCAAATAAATATTTTCTTGCTTTAATTTACTGCACTTTATAAACATGAAAACAAAATAAAAAGAGTGTGTAGATAAGTGTGCTTTATTTTTTTTGCTAAGTTTAATCTCTAGAAGAAAAAGATAAAAAGACAAAAAATAAGCATGATGGAAATGATGAACAGTTGCTCTGTTTGCTTACTTACAAGTACCTAGCTTTTATATTAGAATTCTTCCAGGAATTACTAAAACTGAAATTACTATCTTTGGGAAGCATAAAACTAAAGTCTAGGTAAGAGAAAGGCATGATATAAAGTTAAGCTACTGTTTATCTTGTTCCTACTACACCAAGTTCTAGAGATTTATTTTGAAAACTTACAAATCACATGATAAGTTCCTAGCATAACAAAACTACCTACCACAGCCATACTTGCTATTACATCTTTTACTATATTTACATTGAGTTTGATCGAGCTGTGTTGACCCTTAGGAGCTTTTCATGTGGTTAAATTAAGATATTCACTTGCACACATCTACCACAGCATCCTTCATCATTCATTAAAATTGCTAAAAATATTTTCACTCACTGTCCCGAATATTGTTATTCTCTCTCTCTAAAAAGATTCAATGCAGAAGAGGCATGGGTTATGCAAAAATATGCGAGGAAATAAAAAGGGTCAAGTGCCCGGAACCTCGGAAAAGAAAGAAAAAAGAGTGAGATGAGAGGTAAAAATGGACAAGTGTCCGAAGTAGAATTAGGGGTACAAAGAAGCCCACTTGAGCGGAAAAAATGGACCAGTGTCCGACAGTAGAATTAGGGGTATCTACTACCCACCGGAAAAAAAAAAAGAGAAAAAGATAGCCCATGTTCTCCCAAAGCAAAGATCAAAGAGGAGGAGAGATAGCAATATGAGGAGCAATGATAACCAAATTTTATTATCACTTATGCATTTTCACCATCACTATCATTTACTCCACCACACATGCACATCTTGATTTAATTATATGCTGAGTTCCTTTGGATCCATGGCTCGATTAGACAACATATGTATGAGCTGTTTTCACTCCTATGAGCTCCACTTAAATATTTCATTAGCTATAGGTAGGTGATATCATGGTAAGGATCCACAAATACCACATATAGAGAGACTTGAGAGAATCATTGCTGGGAACTCTGAGTTTTATTTTGAAAACTTATGAAAAACTCTAGAACAAAGGTGAAGTATAGACAGGAGGGATAGTGCTTGACTTAACTATTTTGTCTTTCGATCACTTAAGACTTAAGTGCAGGTACTAAACTCCATAACACTTCACTTTAATCTGGAAGAATTTTTATGTAAAAGCATGTGTGCCTGTCAGGAAAGAAAACATCGAAGCAACTCCTGATCCGTCTGAGTTTAGCTGTTTGCTCAGGGACGAGTTTGTTGACGGTCCTTAAGTACTAAAATTAATAATCAAATAAACATGAAAAAGGATCAATATGAAACAAACATCTAGAATTAGGGTTTTATCTGACAGAATTCCACGAGTTTTGGTGTTTATCTATTTCTGCAGGGGTTTATCAGAGAATATGGAGAGAAGGCCCACATGTCATGTTTACAACGAGATAATTACGAGCCGCGCAATTTTCCTCAATTTAGAAGGATCCAGAAGCCACGGGAACGAACGGGAAGCGATTCGGGCTCGGGGGCAGGGCGCCCGCCCAGGGTTGGACTCCAAACAGGACTCTGCTTCGGGGCAAGACTCCACCGACCTAAAGGATCAATCTAAACCATACAATCTATGTCGGTTTGATCCAATGGCTCACGTTCACTTGAGGGGACTATAAAACCAGACCCCCTGGCCCCTGGAGGAAGAGAGGAGAAATCATTATTCAGAGGTAGCCATCAAAGTTAGGGTTTAGAGCTTCTCTCCCACAGAGAATTAGAATTAGCTACTCCCTAATCCTTCAAGTTTAGAGGTTTGATTAGATAGCAATTAGAGAAGTAGAGCACTACGCTCTGGATTCAGATCTTCGGTAATAAAGATTGGTATTATTCATATCTTTCTCTAATTCTTTGTTCTAATTGCATTATGTCTATAATTATTATGTTCTTAGTTTGCTCTAGTTCTATATTTGATATAGTTCTAATTGATAATGAGTTTATGTATAAGTTTGCAAAGCGCTTAGCTCTTGACGCGAGGGAGTTAGGTGATAGATCACATGTGAGCGTGGTGCTTCGATGTTATTTATCTGCAAATGTATCCTATTGGCCGGGTCGTGTGGTAGT
This sequence comes from Sorghum bicolor, assembly GCF_000003195.3. NCBI lineage: Eukaryota > Viridiplantae > Streptophyta > Magnoliopsida > Poales > Poaceae > Sorghum > Sorghum bicolor. The sequence goes on from NC_012875.2 coordinate 37,105,532, forward strand.
TCGCGATAGTGACAGCTTTGTTGATTCTTATATAGTCCACCCTCCGTTGATAGGACAGGCAGAACCGGTATTGTGGAGTAAGTCATGCGATGTTCTGATTTACTTTATCAATGTTCCTTATACATGAATGAAGAGTCTTTTATGCTATACATGATCTTGTAGATAACTAGAGTAGATTATGACTTAGTAGTTAGTAGATAACTTAGAATCCATTCTCTAGCTAATCTGACATCACCTACATATATGAGGAGTAGTCTATTTTCTAATCGCTGTGTTATCTACCCATGAACTTATAATCCATTATCATTATTTTTATGGTTTACCCCCTGCTAAAGTATGTGACTGTGTGACGAGTTTCTCATTAGTAATCATGTTATTGCAAGTTTATCTCTAGTCTATGCCTTGATAGATTTTGCCCCTTGATTGAATTCCATCTTCTTGAGATCCCTTGAGCAAAATTATAAATAACGATACCTGGAATACTTATCCTGGTGAAATGCTACAATGAGGTGTTTTATCTGTGCGCTTGCGGATAGAATAGATTATTTTCTAGAGAGCCTTTACATTTAGAAATACCTTTGTACACTCTGGCGCCATGCTAGGGATGACAACCTAGTATCTAAGTGGTGTTAGCTAGTGTCAACAAATGGTATAATCAGAAGGTAAGCCAACAACGAGGTGAATGGGGAGTTTTACGAGCCAACTTTTGTCTAGATTTTTATTCCCTCGACCGTATCGGTGACCTTAGACTCGAATTCCTATCTTTTAAACAAAAAGATAATGAAACTTTGGGAAAATCCTGGAAACGTTTTTCTAATCTTTTAGAATGTGGTCCAAACCTTAATCTTGAAGACCCTGTTTTTTTATTTCACTTTTTTCGAGGTCTTCAGAAAGATCATAAACAAATGCTACATACAATGTCTAGAGGTTCTTTCTTTCGCATCCCTACTGATGATGCTAGAGTGATCCTAGATAGAATCCTCGAAGCTGAGATGTATAATACCCTTCATGATGAAACCCACGAAGCCGAAGTAGACACTCTGCCAAATTCTCTATCTACTTTAGCTATCCCAAGTTCTGAGCCACAAAAGGAAGAAATTCCACAACCTGATTTCATGCTGGATATAGAATCTGATCTTTTTGCCGATTTTGGAAACATTTCAAACTACCATTCTATTAACATACCCCAAAACGACCATTTTAGCATTTGTTTACCTAGTGAACATCAATTGAGAGAGCTTATCATGAGTTGCGAATGGTTGGAAGAGTCAGAGCTTTCCTCTAATGTGATCCATTTGGACACACCTCCTATAACTATACGCTGTGCTTATGATTCTGATCAATTTGATGCTCTCTATAATCCTGTTGTGGGGATCAACATCATGTCTGAATCTTTTGCACTTAAATTATTTAAAAATTTTGTCTTACCCCCCACAACAAAGGTCATAAAGGAATCTTCAGGATGATTAGTCCCCAGTCTTGGAATTATTAATGTCCTACCTCTTATGGTAGAAGGCTCTATGGTTCATTTGAACTTCTATATCTTTGATACATGGGACTTCGACCTGTTGATAGGACAAACTTTTAGAAGAATCCTTTATGAAGGTCATACTAGAAAGCTACACATTTCTTTTGGGAAAACTTTTAAATTTCCAATAACAATTTCACACTCCTTAAATAATAAGGCCGAGTCATATCTTTTGCCTGATCCTATGGAGGAGGTAATGGCTGCATCTCTAGAGCTTTTAGATGAACCAAACTTAGAAGACAAAGCTCCTTTCTTCACAGAAGAAGCTGAACCTTCTGAACCAGAACCCTTAGATGTTTTTGCAGAAGCACCTAGACCTCCCATAGAGCTTAAAACTTTACCACCCGGTCTTATCTATGCTTTCCTAGACAATAATCTAGAGTTTCCTGTGATCATTAGTGATAAACTCACTTAGGAGCAAACTCTGCGATTGATGACCATTCTTGAGAAACATCACTCAGTTTTTGGCTACTCACTCCAAGATCTTACAGGAATCAGTCCTATGATTTGTACCAATCGTATTCCAACAGACACTTCTTTTTCACCTTCTCGAGAGCCCCAACGCAGACTTAACAACGCGATGAGAGAGGTAGTTAAAAAGGAAGTTATAAAGTTGCTGCATGCACGGATTATATATCCTGTGCCGCACAGTGAGTGGGTAAGCCCAGTTCAAGTTGTGCCCAAAAAGGGAGACATGATTGTCATTATGAATGAAAAGAACGAGCAAATTCTGCAACGCACCGTCACAGGATGGCGGATGTGCATAGACTATAGAAAATTGAACAAAGCCACGAGAAAGGATCATTTTCCTTTACCTTTCATAGATGAGATGCTAGAGTGATTAGCGAACCATTCGTTCTTCTATTTCTTAGATGGATATAAATAGAAAAATCCGCAAGCGCACGGATACCGATGTAGCCTTCACCCGGGAGTATTCCAGAGTATCGATTTTCCATAGGGAACGTGAGTGTACTAATTAAGATTCAAGATCGCCCAAGGATAACTATATAATTATTTTTGGTGGGAAGAGAGGAAGTTTCCTGAGAGTTCTCTAGTTGATCTAAGAATCAAGAATTACTTCAAGATTATCTATATCGTGACATCAGAGCACTAACCACGGAAAGAGATGAGAAGGGGGCTAGGAAGGTCTGACTACGGTCCTACAAACACCGATCCGAACGAGGTGGAATACGTCGACCGTTAGGGCTGTCACTACCCTAGGGCTACCACAACAATCCGCAGGATTCGGTGCAATTCCAGGTAATTGCAAGACTAAACACCACGTCTAATCTATTAATTACTACTCTAATGTTGCAAAGATTAGAGCACTTGATGCAAGCGGGAATCCAATAAATAACTTGAATGTAAATAAAAGTAATTAAAGAACTCAGAAATTATGAATTGAAAAACCTAGAGAACGATGAAGAATGAACCAGTTGCTGCAAAAGTACAATGTTGAGGAAGATCCGACAGATCCGGCTCCTCCTCCGCTCTCCTCTTCTCTCTCCCTATTTTCTAGATTACAACTAGAACTAACTAGAACTAGAACTAGAAGAACTAGAACTAGAACTAGATGAACTAGAACTAGAACTAGATGAACTATCGGTAGAACTAGAAGAACTAGAGGGATCCTCTCTACTTGGATGAAGAATTGAAACCCTAACTTTGATTCTGTAGAAGAGGTATGATCTCCAGGGGCCAGGGGGCCTTGCTTATATAGTCTTTTTAGATGAATCTGGGCCGTCGGATCAAACCGACATTAATCGCACGGTTTTCCTTGATCCCTTAGGTCGGTGGAGCACGATCCGCGAAGTTGAAGCTGATTGGTTACTATAGTTGGGCGGGCACCCAAGGGGGGAGGGTGGGCGCCCTGCCCCCGGGCCCGATCGGCCTCCCGTTCGTTCCCGTGGCTTCTGGAGTCTTCTAGATGGTAGAAAATTGTGCGGCACGTTAATATCACTATGTAAACCCGATGTGTGGGCCTTTATTTCATATTTCCTGATAACCCCCTGCAGAAATAGACAAACACCAAAACTCGTAGAATTCTGTCAGATAAAACCCTAAGTCTAGGTGTTGGTTGCATATAAGTCCTTTTCCATGATTAGTTGATAGTTAAATGTGAGCATTAAGGACCGTCAACAAGCTCCCCCAAGCTTAACCTTTGCTCGTCCCTGAGCAAAGCAAAAATCAACAAGAAAACAGGGGTTACTTTTATGCCTCTTACTACAGGGTTTTTAATTTATCACTAAGGTCTTAAGTGATTGAAAAACAGAACGATCAAGTCAAGCACTATGTCTCAAGTTCTTCTGTCCTACCTTTGTTCTGGAGTTTTTTATAAGTCTGCAAAATAAAACTGAGGCATTTGCCTTCTTCTCGAAAGATATATAAGTAGAGCTTTAAAAGTTTTAGCATACTTACTTTGCATTTTGCTATGTCAACGCTCGGAGTAAGGGAGAGGAATGTCATACTCCTAGATCAAGACCTTTGACCTTTTTGAAAAGTTTGTCATCTCTTACTGGCATATTGCTGTAACACCCAAAAATTTGCAACCTTTGAAATAGGTGAAAAATGATTTAATTTTGTATTTTTGTGCTCATGAGAATATAGGGAGAATAATATTTTTTCTTTAAAATAAAATTTATTATAAGGCTTAGCAACAATTGTGTGTTAATCATGCTGGTGCATTTTATTTTTGAGATGAGTGATTTTGAACAAGCTACTAACTGAATTAAAATGCTTTTAAAAATGTTTATAATTGGTTTTGAAACCAGAAAAGAAAAGAAAAAAAAAAGGAAAACCTCCCTGGAATAACCAGGCCGCAGCCCAGAAACCCCCCGCGCGCCTCCTCCCCCTCCGGCCTGCTTCCGCGGCCCACCAGGCGCCAGGCCGACCCGCGCGTTTTCCCTCTCTCTCCCTCTGTGTGGATGACGAGCGGGCCCATTCTCTTCTCCCACCGCCAGCCGGGCCCCGCATGTCAGCGCTCCAATCCTCTTCCTCGAGCGTCTTCGAGCCGGACTCGGTGGAAATCACCGAATCAATCCCGTGATACCCGGATCGATTTCCGTGCGCCGCAAGCCCCTATAAAGGTCTTAGACGTCGGTCGCGCTCCGTTGCTTCAAACCCGCCGCGAAACCAAGCCCTAGACGCCGCTCTTCGCCGAGTTCGAGATCCCGCCGAGCTTGGAGTCGAACTGCCACCGCCGCGCGCTCCTCCTATTCCCTTTTGGACCGAACCGAGGACGCAGTCGACTTCGCGGTGAGCTGCTCGTCATCCCGGAGTTTTTCTTTCTCGAAACGGTGCTCGGAAACGGGAAGTCACTGTGCGCCGACGAGCTCCGGGTGGCGCCCATGGCGCGCCACCGTGCCGGAGCTGGAAATCGGCCGGGCTGTGCTGAAAGACGTTTTCAGATATTTACAAAACTGCCATTGAATTAGTTTTGCCCATAAAATGGTCATTTTAACTCCGTTTTTGTCCATTCAAATTGCGTTAGGTTCGTAATTACATGCTATACATGTTAGAAATATTAGTTTACTGTTTTGAAACTTTTTATTTCTGCAGTAGCATTTAATTAATTATTTACCTATAGGAAATCTTAGAAAATTCATATCTTCTACGTTTTAATTCCGATTTTCGTGAACTTTACGTTTGTATGATCGTAGCGCTGCGTAGAATATTTTTTATAAACTTTTATCTTTTATTTACCACTGTTTGGTGTATTGTTCTAATTATATCTTGTTTGCTTCGTGTATGATTGTCTACATTGGATTGCGTGTTGTTGATTGATGATCGGGTATAGACGGTGAGCGATACGTTGGTGAGCAAGATCAAGTTTTTGAAGACCAGCAGGCTCAGGAGAGTTTTGATCAAGGCAAGTATAACTTGGGATCATCCTTGTTACCTATACACACATAATACAATATTTATCATATGCATGTGTCCCCCTTGATGACCTTAGCAAGATCATAGATGATTGTTACCCTGAATTCCTTGTTACCTATTTTGGATATGCATTTGGTAGTTCTTGCTAGTGCTTGATTATTAATCCATGATCTTGTGACATGAATATTTGAATATACAATAAACAATAAAATAAGCTTTCTAGCAACTTGAATATAAAGGGTGGAAAGAACTCTGGCTTTTGCTGGATTGATCTTGACCCTCCATAAGGACTTATCCCTTGGCAAAAGCTGGGACAGCACGTACAACCATGAGGGCTATATGGCTCTGGCTTTAGCTCAGTATGAAGAACTTTTCTAGCTTGTTAGCGGTTACCCGAAAGGGCGCTAGAGGGGCTGAACCGTTTTGGGTATAGTGTGGCCTCTGTCTGTATGTGTATAGGCTGCGAGTCATTGTGCCATCGGAAGGGGGGCTCTATATCTGCGCGCAAAGGAAACCTTGCGGCCCTAACATGTTAGACGAACTTTTGAAAGGCTTCATAGTGATCCCTGCCGACCTCCCTTGGAAGGGGGTTAAGAGACTAGCTACCTCGGGCGAAAGGGTAAATCATGACTCATGGGTAAAGATGTACAACCTCTGCAGAGTGTTAAACCTGGTATACTAGCCGTGCCCACGGATACGGGCGGCCCGAAAAACTGACGGAATAGATGGACACTGATGAACGTGAATAATGATAATAAATGATGGTTTATTGTGTTGTTTATATGTGTTATTCTTAATTCTTGTATACATTGATCATGTGGTTATGGAATTTATTATGCTACCTTGACATTTGCTATCCAATGATTAAACATGCTATCAACTATTAAAAGCTAAATGCAGTCAAACCAGTGTCAGCTATTTGAGCCTCATGAACCCCTAGTTATACTTGTTGAGTACAAAATGTGCTCACTCTTGCAATTTCCCAACACCTCAGGATATGACAATGAAGATGACTGGAATGAGGATTACCGTTATGAGTACTAGGTTTGGAGTCAACCAGTCAACAGTGTCCCTGTGTGGAGCTTCCGTCGAGAGCGTTGTTTACTTATTGCTATCATTCTTGTATGAGACTATGTGATATATTATATTCCGCTATGTAATAAGCACTGCGATGGTACATTTGAGATTTGTCTACTTATGTGTGCGACTGTTTCTGGGGCACATATGAGTCTTTTTATGCATCCTATTTTGTTCTTAAAATATGGGTGTGACAAATTGGTATCAAAGCTTTGTTGACTGTAGGGCGCAAGCCTAGTTAGAAATTGGCCGTCATAAGGTTTTGAAATTGCTATAAAATCCTTGTTCTATAAACCTTGATATTTCCTTCTACACTATATCCTATTCATCTTCACCTTGTTGCTTATCTTAAAGACTTGTTCTCATCCCCACTCCTTGCTTTGAATATGCTTTTTGAACCTTCTCTTACCACCTGCTTACATAGTTGAAAGAGAATTTTAGGAATCTTTGCCCTTAATAGGAAGAGAACGATAGTACCGCAAGTTGAGTTAATGCTTGAAATGTGAACCTTTGATGCTTGGTTTGGTTTGTTATTATGCTTATGCTTGATTTGGATCTTTGTAATGAGTGCAATGATCTTGTGGATTTCCTCTACAATTTCATTTAGTTTATAGGCTTAAGGCATAAGGATTAATGAACTAAATAGTTGGGGTTGGTTAAAATTCTGTTTCTGTCCTTTGCTGTTTTATGGAGCAGTCTGCAATGAATCTGGTACATCTCAAAATCTGTTCATGCAATGTCCATCAAATTTTTCTGGGAACAAGTAGACTTCCATATCTTTCCAATGCCGCAAGAATGACCATATCATCGATTATGAGCTGAGAGTTATGACTGTTTCAAGTTGAGGTTTCTGCGCAGTCTGGAATTCTAGAACAGTTTCGGTTGTACCCAGTTTTTGGTTAACCTCACGTTGGAATCTGGTAATATGATCTAATTGAAAGTTGTAGACAATTTCTTTATCTTTCCAACGGTGTACAGCATGTATCCTTTTGAATTCTGGAACGCGAGATATTACTGAATTATCCTACTCATGATCTAGAGTTAGCAGCTGTGGTTCATGCATTGAAGATTTGGAGACACTATTTGATTGGGCATAAGAGTGACATATACACTGATCATAAGAGTTTGAAGTATATCTTCACCCAGACCGACTTGAACTTGAGGCAACGAAGATGGTTGGAACTGATAAAGGATTATGATTTGGAAGTGCATTATCATCCTGGGAAGGCGAACGTCGTAGCCGATGCACTTAGCAGAAAGAAACATGCTAATGAGCTTCGGGCGACACCTGAATCTGAAGAGTTGTGTGCTGAATTTGCATATTTGAACTTGGGAATCGTAGTAAATGCTATGGAGATTGAGGTCACTCCTACTCTAGAGGAAGAGATATTGAAAGGACAGTTGGAAGATGAGAAACTGAAGGAGATAGCCCGGAATGTGGTACTAGGCAAAGCACCAGGATTCAGAATAGATGACAAGGGTGTACTATGGTTTAGAAAAAGGATATGTGTTCCTGAAGTGAAGGCTATTCGTGATATGATTCTGAGAGTTGCTCAGTCTCGTCAGAAAAGTTATGCGGATACACGTAGGAGAGAACTAGCTTTCGAGGAAGGTGATTATGTCTATCTAAAAGTGTCACCTATGCGGAGTGTGAAGAGGTTTAATATGAAGGGAAAGCTAGCTCCAAGGTATGTTGGTCCGTTTAAAGTTTTGCAAAGGTGTGGAGAAGTAGCATATCAGTTGGAGTTGCCTGAAAGTTTATCTGGTGTGCATGATGTGTTCCATGTGTCACAACTTAAGAAGTGTTTGCGTGTACCTGAGGAGCAAATACCATTGGAAGAGCTTTCTGTTAAAGGTGATCTCACTTATGAAGAGTATCCAGTCAGAATACTAGAGACAGCTGAGAGAGTCACCAGAAGTCGGGTTATTAGAATGTGCAAAGTGCAGTGGAATCGGTATTCGGAAGCAGATGCAACTTGGGAAAGAGAGGATGATCTGAGAAAATCATATTCATATTTGTTTGAGTAAGTTCTGCTCAATCTCGAGGACGAGATTCTTTTAAGGGGGGTAGATTTGTAACACCCAAAAATTTGCAACCTTTGAAATAGGTGAAAAATGATTTAATTTTGTATTTTTGTGCTCATGAGAATATAGGGAGAATAATATTTTTTCTTTAAAATAAAATTTATTATAAGGCTTAGCAACAATTGTGTGTTAATCATGCTGGTGTATTTTATTTTTGAGATGAGTGATTTTGAACAAGCTACTAACTGAATTTAAATGCTTTTAAAAATGTTTATAATTGGTTTTGAAACCAGAAAAGAAAAGAAAAAAAAAGGAAAACCTCCCTGGAATAACCAGGCCACAGCCCAGAAAGCCCCCGCGCGCCTCCTCCCCCTCCGGCCTGCTTGCGCGGCCCACCAGGCGCCAGGCCGACCCGCGCGTTTTCCCTCTCTCTCTCTGTGTGGATGACGAGCGGGCCCATTCTCTTCTCCCACCGCCAGCCGGGCCCCGCATGTCAGCGCTCCAATCCTCTTCCTCGAGCGTCTTCGAGCCGGACTCGGTGGAAATCACCGAATCAATCCCGTGATACCCGGATCGATTTCCGTGCGCCGCAAGCCCCTATAAAGGTCTTAGACGTCGGTCGCGCTCCGTTGCTTCAAACCCGCCTCGAAACCAAGCCCTAGACGCCGCTCTTCGCCGAGTTCGAGATCCCGCCGAGCTTGGAGTCGAACTGCCACCGCCGCGCGCTCCTCCTATTCCCTTTTGGACCGAACCGAGGACGCAGTCGACTTCGCGGTGAGCTGCTCGTCATCCCGGAGTTTTTCTTTCTCGAAACGGTGCTCGGAAACGGGAAGTCACTGTGCGCCGACGAAAATCGGCCGGGCTGTGCTGAAAGACCTTTTCAGATATTTACAAAACTGCCATTGAATTAGTTTTGCCCATAAAATGGTCATTTTAACTCCGTTTTTGTCCATTCAAATTGCGTTAGGTTCGTAATTACATGCTCTACATGTTAGAAATATTAGTTTACTGTTTTGAAACTTTTTATTTCTGCAGTAGCATTTAATTAATTATTTACCTATAGGAAATCTTAGAAAATTCATATCTTCTACGTTTTAATTCCGATTTTCGTGAACTTTACGTTTGTATGATCGTAGCGCTGCGTAGAATATTTTTTATAAACTTTTATCTTTTATTTACCACTGTTTGGTGTATTGTTCTAATTATATCTTGTTTGCTTCGTGTATGATTGTCTACATTGGATTGCGTGTTGTTGATTGATGATCGGGTATAGACGGTGAGCGATACGTTGGTGAGCAAGATCAAGTTTTTGAAGACCAGCAGGCTCAGGAGAGTTTTGATCAAGGCAAGTATAACTTGGGATCATCCTTGTTACCTAT